>NC_143228.1:10305579-10458368 GCF_030267445.1 Bombyx mandarina
ATTTAGACAAAACTCAATCGTGTTAGAACATCAGCTTAGTATATTATTCTTCAAACCGAAATGAATGATTACATCAACATATTACTTTGTCAACTTTTATAATATCATGGTGATATGTTTTTCTTTTTTTAAGATTACCAGACATTTTGCCTCGCAGATGCTTTCATACATTTTGGACATGAACCCATTATGATTTTAATCAAATTTTGACCAATTTACTTTTAGTTGTAATTTACCTATTAGTTTTCAAACAAAAAAACCTAGGTGCCAATATAAAATACGATTACTGAATAGTATTTGTACGTTGTTCCTTTCAAATGACGGATTTTTTTTTCCACGTATATTCTCAACATAATGCCATAAAGACCGTGAAAACGAAAACTGTATTGTAATGTCATAGTTCACGGTCTATCACACTAACATATTAAAATATTTACATTAAATTCTCCAATTAATGTTACATCAAAAACACAATTAATAATAAGAAAATTATTAATAAGAAAATGTGTTTCGTCTACCTAACACATGAACTTAAAAAACGACCTATCTACAATATAAAAAAAATATAAATTACTTTTCAATCAAAACAAGTCTGATATGGTGCTAACACACGGCCCTGGCACCAGCAAGTTCTAAATCAGATTTGATTGAATGATTTAATCCAATTAGACCCGGAGTGATGAATCTCTCGAAGTAATCACAGCGCTCATTGTAAAAAATCTCGAATAACTAACGTAAACTTTTTAATCTCTTGAAAGTCGAGAGAAAAAAATATATAATTGAAATCGAATTTAAATTAGAGATTTAGCTGTCGTAATTTTAATAATTCAAATTTGAGTGTACATTTCAATGTATGTAGCTATAATTATAACTCAATTTGGATATTGAGTTATACCGTCTGCCATCTGCCTTAAGAGAATATTTGAGTTCTTCGGTCACATTTCCAGAAAGAGCAGTGACAATCTTTAAGAATTGGTGGTAACTGGCAAGATTGCAGGCAAAAGATCTCGTGGTCGCAATCCAATGCGCCGGTCCGACCAATTCGCACTACTCTGGATACCACAGTCTACGATGCCATACACCAGGATGACAAAACAACATCTAGAGAAGGATAATAGGAGGAGATGGTCACAACCCTCAGACATGAGGAATGCGACTCAGTGAAGAGGAGCTATTACTACGTTTTAGATTTACCGAATATTCTTAAATAGTTGATAATAAGTTATGGTGTGTGTGTGTGAATGAAATCATACATTCCAATCTGTAAGGTCCTCATAGAAGTGTAACTTACCACTTTAACATTAGCATTTTTAAAAACAATATTAGGTAATGATACTATATCGATAAAACAAACATAATAATATGCTTTATAAACTAGATTTCAGTGTACTTAGAGAGAATTTCGCCAAGTCCATTTCGCTTGCTTTCAAGATATTGGCAAGCGTGTGTCGGTTAGAATTGTTTTCTTGTGATCGATTGATCTATAAATAAATACTTTTAGTACGATGAGTTACAAATATAGCGTAATTATGATTCACTACATCCGAATTGGAACCAAATAAATATACTTCAGTTGTTATATTTACGGCTTAAGTATATTATTATTAAAAGAAGGCTAACACGAAAAACATCGCTGTTATTCTTCAAAAACCGTACGAACACTTATTCAATCTTTGATAATTTCCAAGCTGTACTTTATTTTATTTAAAATTCAATATTCCAATTCCACTCTATTTTTTTTTGTGAAAAATCTCTTAATCGGTAATAGGTAAGCTCGAGAAGTAAATTCTCGAGAACAGCATTAACGTGTTGTGTTTTATCATCTAAAATAATACATTTTTGATACTCCATATCCATTCTCACCTTGACTAATAGAAAAATGCACTAGAGCTATAACCATTGCGGGCAATAAAACATAAGACATTCAATAATAAATGAAACAGATGGGTGTTCAGTAATTCATATTTTTATTTCTTTCAACGCAGGTGTTTCACGCATTTAATGAGTAATCCGGTCACCAGTCACTGTTACAAGAGCGCGTTTCCTTTGCGTTAATAACATATGTGTAGCATATTCCACAAGACATATTTCTCGCGTTTCTCAAACTGTCTGTTTACTTAGTATATACTTCAGGTGAAGTTTACAGTACCCGTGTTTATAATTTAAGCACATTGTTGTTTTAAGTCGACATAAGAGAAGGCACACCCGCCTTTGTAAATTCTTCACGTGAAATAACAGTAATACGTAAAATTATAATTTTCTAGTCTCTCATAATTTACCATTCAACGAGTAAACTAATTTGGTATAATGCTGTTAGTGCGTAATTGATTAGGCTCATTGTTACGCAATGAATGATTCGGAAACTATTTTGTGAATTTCAGCACGAATAATATGTCTGTATATCACGGCATGTCGCGGGAATTCCATTGCTAGCAATATAAAATATAAGTCGTAAAGTCTAAAGTAATAAATAAAGAATACAATACAATTTGGTGTTACATTTTTATTGTCTTCGCGCAAAGATGAAACATATCAGTCAGATAGGTATGTTACAACACGGAGTTTTTTTTTTAGATTGATTAATTGGGTGAACGAGCTCGCGCCCATGTGGTGTAAGCTGGTGTTGCCCATAGACATCTTGAGGCCCAGGTTGCAGTCTCAACCTACATATCGAGGTGTGAAAGACTATTTGGTTTAAGCAACATTTCAGTTAATACACGACATTTCTCTTTGTAATTAAAGGTCCGTTTTATTTCGTATTAGCATCAACAATCAGATGTTTTTAATTGAACTTCTATTATGTTTACCCCATTCAAATTTGTGATGAAGTTTTATTGTTATAATATTTTTTTCCAATTTTTAATCTTTAAATGTCTCTCGTGTAAAGTTTCAAAAATGTCGCTTAAACCAAATTAAAGCCTTTCACCGCACGATATATTATAACATTATTGTTTCAGAAATTAGTAATTTTTAAATAAACGGATTTTTAAATAAAACCAATACAGCAATCACTCGCCAGAGTTTAAATGATGCCATGCCCACAGCAAATCTACTGTCCTTCTTGTTTATGAGAATTTATTTTTTAATGGTAGTAAGGCGTGTTGTGAGTCCGCACGAGTAGGTACCCCCGCCCTAAACACGTCATTATGGATCCTCTCGATCCATTAACGGAGCTTTTAGGTATCACAAGCACCGGTAACCGTCCTCGTCGAACCCGTCGCTTGCGACGAAAGGCTCGGCGAGTGAATTGACCCATAGACACAGCTCACTGAATTCCTCGCCGAATCTTCTCAGTAGGTCGCGTTTCCGATCCGGTGGTAGATTCTGCGAAGCGCTGCTCTTGCTAGGGCCAGTGTTAGCAACACTCCGATTTGAGCCCCGTGAGCTCACCTACACGTCAAGGAGAAGCTCTCAAGGCTATCAGCATAGGTAGGAAAAAAAAGTACCCCCACACCACCTATTTTTGCCATGATGCAGTAATGTGTGTCGGTTGAAGGGTAGGGCAGCCCTCGTACTATAGAATTGAGACTTAGAACTCATGTCTTAAAGTGGCTGCATTAACATTGTTAATGTCTATGGGCTCCGGTAACCACTTAAAACCAGGTGGGCTGTGAGCTCGTCTATCCATTTAAGTAATAAAAATAAACAGCTAATAATTTAGGCTTAGACTTTAATAAGTCTAAAATACTCAGCGTTGAAATGAAAAGATGATTAATTAAAACTATTTTTACGATTAATTATCGCTTTTTTACTGTCTTTATAAATTATTTCAAACGCTTCGAATATATTATAGTTTTTTGGCCATCGACGACAGTCAGTCGCATGATTAAATCGTAAAAGTATTTTTAATTATGTCCACGTCTCGCGAAAATTAAAGAAAATACTAAAAATATTTGAAAAACGTTACACAATCAATTTCTTAACAACATAATAGCAAACGAAGCGTGCCCGCCCGAACCCTTGTTCGATAAAAATTTAAAAATAGCTAAGGGTAGGTACATCACGAACATGCCTGTACTTAGCCTAGCGCCTAATATTAATTGGGTGCACGCTGATGGGCGATGCGACGTTCATAAATCAATATTAAATATATTAACCTGTACAGGAAGCGATTCGAATTCAGGACGGCAGATTCATTAAAAAATAATTACCGACGGACCTAAATAATGAGTTTTGCTAGCATTGGATTCATTTGAACAGGTATGATTGATGATTAAAATTGTAGTTTGAGTGTTGAATTCGAAAATCGTTGTTAAGGAAATCGATGCCAAATTCGAAACGTTACATATAATTAGTCTGATTTTACATTTATACTTAGTCTGACCATAAACAATGCTCAAAAAAAAAAACAAAAAAAATCTATGACAAATAACATTTATTACTTTTACAGTGTGTTACTTTAATACATAAATATAAAACAATTTAAAGTATGAAAAGCTTATTCGAAGTGGTCTCCATTGGCTGTAATACAGTCCTTTAAACGTTGAGGCCAGTTATCAATAGAAGCACGCACTCTTTCCGTGGGAAAATTTTTCGCCTATCCACTAAGTACTTGTATTTTCTAGATGGATACCAAGTTTCAGGCCAATCGGATGCATGGTTCAGTAGTTATAACGGAATATCCGTAAACAACACTGTAGATTTATATATTAGTATAGATAACCGAATTGACGATTATAAGAACTCAGCTTTACTTAAATATTCCCGAGCTATGATAATAGTCTAGTTTAAAACAAAGCAACATGTATTAGTGCAAGACTTTCATCGAAGGAACAACTTAACAAAACGAAACAAGTATTAAGGAAAATAACTTATTCGTACGACATAATTTAAAAGCTTAACAAACTATTCTTGCGTGGTTCCATGACACTCGCGTTATTTCTATAAGCTTTAGTGAGAATTTTATACCAATAGGTCGTACATCCATCAATGCAATATTATAATAAAAAAAATCTCAACGTATTTTAAAACAACTCTCCCAGCAAGCAAATCAGTAAGAATGTCTATTTCGGGAATTAGGATTTCGTTCACTTTATATTTCATTTTATTTAAGGTATTATTAAGAACTAAGAAATAGTATTAAATTCCTGTCCCTAGAATTGTCACGAAAATTCGACTTTCCTCCTTAGCTACAATATAATTACATAACCTTTTCACGCTTTAAGCAATTTGTATAGGCACTTGATCAACCCTATTTTAATAAACTAGTTCAATAATCTTTTGATTAGTTTTGATATCTCCGTAAGCGGATAAAGCAATAATGGCTTTTAAACTATCGAAAGCACGCGACGAAATATACTCACATTATTTAAACAGGCTTATCCCAGATCCGCTCAACTATTTATTACTTTTGTCATTGAGCTTCTGTTCGTAATTTTCAAAGTAATAATCACGCTATGACGTAATATAGAAACTTTGAAAGGATTGATAGATTTATTTTAAGTAATGGAATCATTAGGTCCAATTTATTTATCGATCGATTTATTGACGATTAATTAATTCCTATTTCCGTTTAAATTCCTCCTTTCGGGTTTTCTTTGTTATTTTGTTCCTGCGATAACGATAGGTCAAGGACCACCATTTTCATTATAAATTCTGAATAAAGCTCTTGATACAACGACGAAGCATATTACACAACATGCTCATTTTATATATATACTAATAGATTGACATTGTAATTAACTTCTTTACTACTGAAATTAAATAAATAATTTTTAATTATTTTTTTGTACTGAAACCATATCTTGAAGTTTCCACCAGTGATATAATTTATTCACGATTAATACATAATTTTTCTTCTTTATTAATTCTACTATTTGATGATAATATTTGAAAAATTTCACTTACCTTACTGTTGACATGGACAATGAGTAACAAATATTTTTTAAAGCTTCTTATGACAACTGAATGCATTGTACATGTGAATCATATTGTTATGGAAAGGATTATTGTTGTTTTATTGTGTCATTTATTTATAGTACATACACCCTTATATTTAGATGTTTTGACAGTTCTTAGGTTCAGATTAATTTTCGAAGCGCTTTAAAAATTATAAGCATTTCATTTCTTACCACAAAGTTAAGTCCATTTCAAAGTTATCAATCAAAATGTCGGCCTGTTATCGTCACTCGACCCGACCTTGCGGTTGTCGTTTCACATTAATATACTAACATCTATTATTACCCACTTTGGAAACGAGATATCGAAACGCGGCCCCAAAATTACTGAAAATGTATCGATAAAGCGAACGACCTGGTACTGTCTTCTAATGTGTATAACTGCTAATGACTGACTCGGTGGTGCAGTAATTACCGGCCCTGACTGTTGCGCCGAGGGTCGTGCATTCGATTCCCATTTCGAGCAAACACTGTGTGATAAACAGGATTATTGAAGTGAAACTTCTAATGTGACTTCCAACAAGGTTGCGTTAAACGTTTAACGCTACCATACTAGAAAGAGACAGAGCGAGAGTGAATGCGTGGCACTCGAACGCATGCACGTAGTATACCTGTTACAGGCCAGCGCGAGTGTTAGCAACGAGTAGCGTCCAATATTGTAATGAAATATTTAAAAAAAATACATATTTAATTTTCTATCTAAAATTTAAAATATATATATAATATAAATGTTAAAGATGTCGCATCTCTTATACACAGCATTCCCTATTACAAGAGCAATATGATTTAAGGATGAAAAATGAAGAAAACCACAACACTATACATCGAAAAAGAAGTTTTACTTCATTCACGTGCACCAAGTTACACGCGCACCGGTTTTTTTTTTGCTCTTTGTCTGGGTGTTTATCTACATGTGTATATATTTAAACGTATATAATGTCAGTCACTGGTACCTCTGGAATCCTAAATTGGGGCCAAATGACCGTGCCTGATTTGTTTTCAGTTATCTATTTATTATAATAAAACTACAATATCATGCCTCAAAATAGGCGACTTTTGGAATGCAGTTAAAGTATTTTCTTTTCTATATATGTTTTGCGTGTTCTTCTGCCATCTACGTTACTTCAAAAACCGAATTTACAAGATTTCCGTAATCACTTTTAGAGTGTAACGATATACGACTCGATCGTTACAATATTACGTTTCATAGACAAATTACTTTAATTGCTCGACGTAAGCGAGATACAATTTACATAAATTAAACGATACAATAAGCTTTTGCTTTAGCCGAAACATAATGCGAGCGTGGAGATGATAGTATTAATTAGAACAGATACTTGTAACTTTATCTGTTCCTTAATGTTCTGTGCGATCACACGTCCTTTATCCGATTTTAATGAAAGTTTTCATAGTTATATTTCGGATATCAGGATTACTGGTGGTAGGACCTCTTGTGAGTCCGCACGGGTAGGTACCACCACCCTGTCTATTTCTGCCGTGAAGCAGTAATGCGTTTCGGTTTGAAGGGTAGGGCAGCCGTTGTAACCATGCTGAGACCTTAGAACTTATATCTCAAGGTGGGAGGCGCATTTACGTTGTAGATATCTATGGGGTCCAGTAACCACTTAACACCAGGTGGGCTGTAAGCTAGTCCACTCATCTAAGCAACAAAAAAATTAAATAAAAAATTTTTGAATACCGTAAACGTGTCATAGTTATCATAGAGTACGTATCAATGAATTACTGTATTTCAGATATTTAGCTTATTATTTTCTTCAAATTATTTAAATAAGTACATAACAATACCTAAAAAGTATATAAAATATAATAGGTAAAGTTATTATAATAAAACAATATTTTGACAAATGGAACGTATGTTCTGACAGTTGTGAATCCGATCGATAAGTAAACAGCAGGCAATTGACATATTGACAGGCGTGCCAAATTCGTTGATACGACCGGATTATATCCGGATATCGCTCTAACGATCAAAATTATACGGATATGAACCATTTAAAACTCGGAATTAATGTACATATCTATCTACTTTACGCGGTTATTCGGTGTACATTATATAATTTGAAAGTATGTAAATGACCAGCATGAACAAAAAACAAAATGTTTAATGTAATATTATTTATTAACATACTACATATAATTATTTTTTTAATTTTAAATAATAAAAAATTGTGTGTAGAAGGGGAAGAGGTCGACCGAAGAAGACATGGATGGAGTGTGTGAATGACAATATGAGAGAGAGAGAGAGAGAGAGGAGTGAGTGTTGAGCTGACGGCTGATAGAAGAGAATGGAAGAGAAAAACTATCTATGCCGATCCCACCTAGTGGGATAAGGTGAAGAATAAGAAGAAGAATTAAAAATTGTTTTTGTGGTGAGAATTAACGCCTTTTATAGCTTGAAAATTTATTCATATGACGCAGACTCACATTCAACTTTTACATGACCAAGTGTAAAATAAGCTTTGAGAAAATTTATAGTCAATAAAATTCGGGATATCAGGATAGTGTGCTATAAAATAATAAATTGACGTTCTCAAATACAGCATAAACATAACGTGAATTTTAAAACGGGTAATATTCGTATTTCACAAATTTCACGGGCCGTTTTATCGGATATTTTCTAGAATCCGTAACAAAATAAAAACTGAAGTCGGTTCGTTCATATCATTTTCATATCACGCGTCCGGCTGGAATGAAATTTCGCCGAACTGTCGTTAGCAATTACGCTACCATTAACATTCAACATTTCATGATTATATAACACATACGATACGCTCCAGTGGGCTCGTTTAAAAATATGTTATTTCCGATACTAAGCGATTGTTGCAACAAAATGGGCCCAGACTTCAATAAGTTTATTTACTATTTGAAAATGTTGAAAATGTTTCGAATATCATCATCTGAAAAACGTCCACTGGATATCCCCAGAGTTTCTCCATTACTATACTAAAACCTGGTAGGTAGGTAGGTACCACCACCTTGCCTATTTCTGCCGTGAAGCAATAATGCGTTTCGGTTTGAAGGGTGGGGCAGCTGTTGTAACTATACTGAGACCTTAGAACTTATATCTCAAGGTGGGTGGCGCATTTACGTTGTAGATGTCTATGTGCTCCAGTAACCACTTAACACCAGGTAGGCTGTGAGCTCGTCCACCTATCTAAGCAAAGAAAAACATATATACAACTCGGATACATTAAGTATTCATAATGTTGATTCGAAGGTATTCTATTCATTACACTACATGAATGAATCATCTCATAGCTAACTGGAGATTTAATTACGAAGAACAATTATTATATAAAGAGACAAAGCTAGATAATGTAGAGGCATTAACACATAATTATTGATGGAAATATGTATCACAACCTACAAACTAAATTACTTAACGTACATTTTACTTTTAATTAAATACAAGACTAATTTAATAACGACTAAAACCCACTACGACTCGCTCTGTTTAATCCCAGAAAAGGATTCTCTTGCTAAGCCACAGTAAATGAGTTCTCGAACCTAATACTTAACGATTCTAGCTACGTGTTCCTGAGGTTAATAAACTTGATCACGATAAACGTTTCATGTAGTAAACAAAGACGTGAAACTTATTATATAATGTAAATAATTAATATTAAAGTCACTCTTCCCGACATCTATTGGCGAATAATATAACTATTTTTCTTAATTGAGGGCAACTAACGGCTTTAAAGACACAACAAGATGGCGTTATCAAAAAAAAAACCGAGCAAAGCTCGTTCATCATCTAGTTAATATTAAAGTCATAATGAGATTACCTTTCTCACCGACGACAGTACAGCACTTCTTGTTTTAAAGCTTTTGATAGTCTTGAACCTATTTTATAAATGCTTTGAAAATTGCGGTTCCTTCTACATAAAAAATAATGTAGGATATTATTTTCAATTTTATTTACGTCTACTGGTTTATTTACGTGTACGTACGAAATAAGAAAATATTATTCTTTGTATCAGCCCTAATACGTAAGGATGTCATGTCAGTGTCTTCTTAACAATAAATATTTAACTCCCGACTCCCACAGTGAACATTTTCAATGCGTTCTGAGACAATGTGGCTTCGTATAAGAATTACTTTTTATAATTTGGAATAGGAAAATAATATATTAAGAAAGAAATATATGTAAAATATATTATTTTTAAGACGCTTTTATTAACTTTGTATGCTAATACGCAAAAGAAATTTTAAAAATCATTTTCACCAAATTCAGAACCTCCAATTAACTTCAAAATTGCACACGCATATAGAACCGATGACAATACAATAATTTTATTGTATCACTCACATTACTCACATGATAAAAAATATGAAATTAATTTTTAGTTCGCTTTGCTACTTAAGCAAGTTCTTTTGGTTTTCACACAATATATTAAAGACATATAATTATCATTATTACATATATTTGTGATTTCTCCAGAATGTAAGACCTTGTCCAGCCGTTACCCAGTATAAATTGGACCATTCTCTAGGTCTAGAACAAAGTTATTTTACATTCTTAAGGTAAAGAATATGCTGTCCTAGATCTGAGTATTTTTGGCTGCCTGATGTGCAGCAATCATAAAGTAAGTAAGTTTTAAGACTTTTAAGTCACCTAAGGGATAAGACGTGTTAAGCGATGCACCGGGGTTCGAATCCCAGGCTGGTACCAATTTTTGTAATGAAATACGTACTCAACAAATGTTCTTCTTCGGTGAAGGAATAACATCGTGTAATAAAAATCAAACACGCAAAATTATAATTTGCGTAATTACTGGTGGTAGGACCTCTTGTGAGTCCGCGCGGGTAGGTACCACAACCCTGCCTATATCTGCCGTAATTATACTTGAGACCTTAGAACTTATATCTCAAGGTGGGCGTCGTATTTACGTCGTAAATGTCTATGGGCTCCAGTAACCACTTAACACCAGGTCCGCTGTGGTGAGCTCGTCCACCCATGTAAGCAATTTTTTTTTTAAAAAGTGCAGAGAAGTTTCATTCTTCTAATAACATGGACCCCTCAGTGGCAAGGCCCGGTTTATTCATGTATATTTGCAATTTACAGTACCGAAGGAAAAAGCTACTATCGCCTATTTTAAATCAGCAATTTGAGATGCAGAAGCGAGAATGAGTATTTTGAGAACAGATTTAAATAGCGGAGGATACTTAATTGTTTAAAAACGAAAACAGTATCAAATATCTACAGTCGTATCCACTTTCAAACTTTCACTGCAAGCTAAGTCCAATTTAAATCAACTAACTCGAGCCTGTATTTTCTCGTAGACTGCATCTGACAGCTGACTTTAAATACCGAATTCGCGGAATTAAAAACATACGATTTTTTTTCTCTAATTTCAAGGTATTTTATTCTAAATTTATATACACATTCTTATATAGTGACACAAAATGCACCGTCCAAAACAATTCAAGAATGATTGATTCTACGACGTGTAGTAAGTAGTTTAGAGTTGACCAGTTGACCTGTATGACCAGAATGGTCTAGGTCACGAAATAAAAAATTTTTTAGAGTGTATATCAAACGTCATCATCCCACTTCTTTGTAATTATAAAAACGTAGTGTAGAAATTGGACAATCAATTACTCATCTACGTCATAATAAAGCTTCGTAACAATAAATTCTGAACAATTAATATTAAAAAAAAATTATAACAATTCAAACATTCTTACACAATGATTTAACATTGTAATTCAAGTACGGGTGAAGTCTAGCCTCTCGCACAAGTAATGCGATGCCGTTGGTGACAATGGGAATGTCGGACGATTAATGATGATAAAAGCGTTAGCTGTCACCTCGAAAATCCCCGGTATGCTGACAGTATTTACCTTTGTGTTCTCAACGAAACAGTCGCTTCGGGGCCAGTACTGAAAACGTCAACTACCTATAACAGTCCCAGCAAACTATAGTGAAGTACACGTGGTGTTACACTACGCCACTAAACATTTATTACTTTTACGTGAGATTGCACATTCGATAATACAGATAGCCTGTGTAAACTACGGCAGATGTTAATAAAGGATAACGTTCGTGCCTTTAACGTAGTTGTATACAAATGCAGTTGAAGGACTAAGGATATTTTTACAAGAATTTTAACTTGATCTTTTTTAAATATAACGTATAATAATAGGGGTTAAAGTATGAAATTGCCGTTTTATTGTAATAGGTACTTCGTCACCCTCCGTATTCGTGAGACTTTGCTCCAACGGACTACCATTTTTTTCGTGATTTGGACAATTTTCTATGTGATAAAAAGTTTTCTTCCCAGGAGGCAGTACAAAATGCTTTCACACTGTTTATAGAATCTAGATGACCAGAGTTCTATCGCAAAGGCATACATGACCTTCCCTGTTAGATGGCAGCAATGTATAGATAATAATGGTAGATAAATATGTTAAATGAAAAAAAAAAAACGAACTTCAATTTTTCAGTACGAATCGGCAATTTCATACTTTAACCCATAATACTCGTACATAGGGATTTTCTGTTGCTTTTAACATAGAGAATTGGACTGCACTGATAGCTCAATCAGTAGATTTTTATTTAACTTGAGAGCCATGGAGCTTATGTTTTTTTTTGTTTTTTCAATTAAACGTACACCTCTTACTATCATCAAAAGTGATTAGAGAAAGTATAGTCGACATCTTGCTGACTACGCATCGATATGAATTCTTTTAAGAAAATTCATTGCTTTCACACCGAACCTCTATCGTATTTGGCTATAATAAAAAAAAACCCATATTACGACCCAGTAGACTTTTGTTTAGCTCATCTTTAAGGGGTAAATCATTGATGAGCGAGCGACACGTTAAGAAAATTTTATTTTATTTGGGGCTATACGTCTGGCGTTGTAACGCCGACGAACCGTCGGAAATTTGTTCGGTTGATAAAGGGTCTCCAATCTGTTCTATATGTGAAATTGATAGCTGGGCTACAGATTCCGTTATCGGATATTACGATGTTCATCGCAATTTTCCCGAAAATTACGTAATTCGGACTTTGGCTCGTGCGACATAAGTCATGATAAAACACTGATTTTTATTTGTATTTTCTTCGATAAATTGCGTTCGTAGCACAGTAATATCATTAGCTTGAGAGCTTGGGCCTAACCTATGTACTGTAGAAGATGTATCAAGAAAGTGTTATTAAATTAAGTCGCCAAATTTCACAAATTTTCCACATTCTTTTTCTGCAGAAGCTCATGTAATAGACCTTTCCTATCCATCTACTTTTGTAAGAGCATCGATTGAGCGATCTACTACGAATTCTAATATCTTTAACATTAACAATTTCTTTACGCCACAAGGAATGCTATATAAAGCCGTTATAAAGATGTATATATAATATAAATAGACATAATATTTGAAATTTTCAAATTAAGAATAGATTTTTTTAAACTTCATTTCTTTTACGATACATTATCAGTTTATATAACATTATACGTGAAGCTTTAACTAATACGGAACTGCAATGCTTCTAGATCTTTTCCTGACCTGACCTCAACTACGAAAACTCTATTTACATTTTGAAACTGTGTCAGCGCACCATAATGCCACATACAATGCAAACTTACAGTTGCAACGAGTGCTCATAAAAGATTTAAAATGAAAACTACTTAGTAAATCTTAGCAGCCTAGTTAGCGACTATACCAGAGTCCGGGTTCGACGTTCGATCAGAATCACTGCCTTTGAGAAACACAAAAGACCTCGAGTGTGTGAAGTTTCAGACAAATGTTTGGCTAGCCCCTGATAGATTTGATCGGTCTTCTTTGTAAAATAAATTTGACATTTGAATGTACCTCCTGTTTGTCTCGTATGTAAGTTTCCTTATTTCTTATAATACAGAAGAAAAATACGGAGTGATTAATCTATATATTAATACGTGAAACAAAAACTTTGTGTCCCTTTTTACGAAAATTGCGCGGACGGAGGAGTATGAAATTTTCCACACTTATAGAGAATATAGAGAAGAAGTGCACAACGTTAATATTTTTTTTAAATAATGCATAAAAGATACATTAAATCGATAAAGAAAACATTACACACACTACATACCATGTATTTGACGCACACACGCATGCATACTATATTTATTGTCAAGCTTTTGTTCTTGACGTCAGTTGTCAAATTGAGAATAGATTAAATATTATTTGTCTTTGTTAATATTTTTTATAGTGTAGTCTTGGCGAAATTTGTGATTATAGAAGTATAAAATACAATCTTACAATTCCAATTAATTATAGTCGAATTTCGACTACTACGGGACCTCTAGTATTTATTCTTGTTTGTCATTACCTACGTCGCTTTTGGTGACGTTTCAACGATTTGTAACACAAATAGGGATTAATAATACTGATTATTTTTTGATCCTTGTTGCAATATATTGTAAATTGAAAATGCAACCGTGTAACAACGTATTAATATTGGGGATATTGGTAATAGTGATGTTGGTATGGTTGGTATGATAAATTCGCACCAATTTATTAATAATACCGTTTATATTATGAACTAAACGCATTTGATATCATATTAGGAATTATTTTACGAATGTGCGGATTGAACTCACGAATTTATTCTCATTCATTTCAGAACAAAAGCCTGAGAACAAAAGAGCGCGTTTTGAATCGCCCCATTAAATTCGCCTTTCTTCATTCGTTCGTCAAATCATTTTTGTTATATAGCCTTGCTCTTCATAATATATACCGTGAACTGTAAAATTTGGTAATCACCACGATTCATCGGGCAACACATAATCAGAGTCGAAAAGGTCACGTTGGTAATTTTTGTTGAACAAAAATTACAGTTCCAATAGTTCTAGCAAGTATTAGCGATAACTTTCGTTACAAGGCTTTCGTATTTGACCATGAAGTCTTAATGTACATCATTCCAGACACGCTACGATTTTACCTCGTCCCGATTTAACTTGACGTGGGTTAGAAATTAAGGGCGTTTGCGTCTTATGGGCATAAATTTTATGTTTTAATGATAGGTTTGTGTGTTGAGATAAATACGTTTACCCGCCAACTGAAATTTGTTATGTGACTGTACCGTATTAATTTTAGTAAAAGCTTTTTTATAAGCAGTTAACACACTACTGCACTGCTTATGAACTGTGTGAATAAATATTTCTTCGTTCTACTTACATTCCAACGTAAACACGAAGTTCAATTAAAATTTTAAATGTAGGTAAGAGTATGACTCTTTTGTATAATTCATACAAAAGTATAGTGCTATTATTCAACATAAAAAAAGTGACGTTTGTGCCAGCAAAGTATAAACTAAACACATTTTTTATTGCTTAGTAGGGTGGACGAGCTCACAGCCCACCTGGCGTTAAGTGGTTACTGGAGCCCATAGACATCTACACCGTAGACGCGCCACCCATCTTGAGATACAAGTTCTAAGGTCTCAATATAGTTACAACGGCTGCCCCACCCTTCAAACCGAAATGCATTACTGCATCACGCACTTAATTACGCAAATTATAATTTTGCGGGTTTGATTTTTATTACACGATGTTATTCCTTCATCGTGGAAGTCAATCGTGAACATTTGCCATGTACGTATTTCATTAGAAAAATTGGTACCAGCCTGCGGGATTCGAACACCGTTGCATCGCTTCAACACGAATGCACCGGACGTCTTATCCTTTAGGCCACGACGACTTCAGATATATATTTACGGATTTCGACCAAAAGCAATTCTGGTGTATATTCGTTTGTATTAACTTTGATTGAATCACATACGTTCGATGACGTCAGACGTTACAAGAACTTATTACTCCACAACGAGAAAATCGACACCAATAAAATACCGGTGTAGATACAGAATGTTCCAGAAAGTAAAGACTTGTGAAAATGTCAGTGATCCCAGATAGTCTAATATAACGCCGTCTTTCTCGCAGCACCTAAACTAGACGGTCGTGAGGTCATAAAAATATTATAATAATGTCATTTATTGGTATCCAGAACACCCCACCACATCTGGTGGGATGAAACTAATGTAAAACTACTGAAGGGCTTAGCAAACGGAAATACTAAGTTTTACATTTTTTTTTAAATAAGTATATTTTTTCTTATGTTCACGTTCATGTTTCAACAATATACTTTTTATTTATTTAGTATACTTCATTTTATCAGTCAATGAAAATATAATCCATATATTTGGAAATTTCGCAACGTAACAAAAGAAAACTTGTAATACAAAAGTGAATTTAAGCCCTGCAGTGTCATATGTTGAATTAATATCGTGCAAACCAATTTAAATATTATAATTAATTTCAAATTTCAATCCAGAGATCGAAACTCGAAGGCAAAAGGTCAAACAGCTGCAACACAAATCTTTATAAGAAAAATCTATGCAGAAAGGTGGTTGGAACCTTATGCTTTTTGTTGAGATTTTCTCTTTAGCTTTTTTCAATCATTCTTCGTGTATAAAACAACAAAAAACAGACCTTGGGAGTAAAACAAAAGTGATACTTACATTAAACATCCAATAATAATTTTAATATGTATTTGGGACTCTGAAATCCGAGCTATGTTCCCACGTTGTTCTAGTATTCCCATCGAAGTAATCTTCTTAAACAAACACAAATATACGTTTCTTTATTATGTAAAGACTATGCTCTGTATTCATGTGTAAGTTTTATACAACGACCTTTCTACGCTGCTACGAAGCTTGTAGTATTTTCGTAGCGAATACCAGTTTCTGACCCCTACGTACTAATCTATACTAATATATAAATCTACAGTGATTTTTACGGATGTTCCGTTATAACTACTGAACGATTTTTTTTTATTGCTTAGATGGGTGGACGAGCTCACAGCCCACCTGGTGTTAAGTGGTTACTGGAGCCCATAGACATCTACAACGTAAATGCGCCACCCACCTTGAGATATAAGTTCTAGGGTCTCAGTATAGTTACAACGGCTGCCCCACCCTTCGAACCGAAACGCATTACTGCTTCACGGCGGAAATAGGCGGGGTGGTGGTACCTACCCGTGCGAACTCCCAACAGGTCCTACCACCAGTAATGCATCCGATTGACTTGAAACTTGGTATCCATGTAGAAAATACATGTACTTAATGGATAGGCTAATATTTATATGAGTGTTGGACTCCCTACACCAGTTGCGGGGGTGTTAATAATGAGAACCTTTGTGGGTGTGAGAAATAATAATGTTAATTTTGAATGCCCAGCGAAGCGGACGGGTACAGCAAGTACGATATAAAACAGACTATTAAATACACGTCGCTTTCAAACATTCAAAGAATGAGAATATGCTTTACTATTTATCAAATTATATTACAGATATTTTCAAAAACACTACCATTTAATAATTTATTTCGTAGCGGATTGGACCGAAAAATACAATATACACATGTATATTAGATAACACCATTTACTCGATTATAATTATATTGAATATTCTAAAAATGGTTGAAAACGAATAAAAGACTTAATTGCGTTTACTTCTATACAATATTAAGAAAACAACATTTAAAGAGTTCATCTATTGAATAACTTAAATACCCTATTAGTACAGTGCGGCAAAAATATTCAGGACGGTAGTGCCAAGCTGTGTGAGTTCACAATATAATATATCCTACAACCACAAAACCTTTAAAAGATGTAGCAGTTTTTTTTTCAATTAATATTAATACAATAAACT
Source organism: Bombyx mandarina (assembly GCF_030267445.1). Taxonomy (NCBI): domain Eukaryota; kingdom Metazoa; phylum Arthropoda; class Insecta; order Lepidoptera; family Bombycidae; genus Bombyx; species Bombyx mandarina. The sequence goes on from NC_143228.1 coordinate 10,323,186, forward strand.
ATTAACTAATTCTTGTACGCTAATCCCCGAGATCATATTTCATTATTGAAGAGGGTGATTCTCCAAAACAAAAAAAAAATATTCGAGATTAATTATAATTATATTTTATATTTTGCGGAGTTTGCAATTAGGTCGACTAATCGCTCGAAATTTGTTGAGGCCTTAAACAAATTTACAAAAGCCATGTTCCGTGAAAGGTCCTCTTGATCAAATTTGCTCGTGCTTAGCACTGTAATCCATGTTAACTCGTAGCCAATATAGAAATTCAATGGTAAACGTGTCGAATTCATAATCGGCTCATTTAACTGTGACATACTTATTTGTTTTTATTGTTTTTTGTATTGCTGTTGTATTGTTTTTGTTAATATATTGACTGTTTTAAATTTTTTACAATAAAGTAATACCAGGAGCACAGCACTGCTACCTCTAGAGACTTCAAACACAATGATAGGGATGAAATATATTCTGATGTCTGGTGATACGATGGTACAAAGAAAATGATGGAACTACCCTTAAATTGTTTATAATCGTCTTATATAAATAAAGGAAGTATTACCATTCGTGAAATCGTCGTATTGTTGTTATATAACATAGCTTAAAAATTCTAATATCGACAAACCAAATCTCTTCTGTTGATTGTTTCAACAGAATAGATTTGGTTTCTAAGACTTATCATCGTTCCATAACCAATTCAATCTCTCACGAAAACTATTTAAAAACGTTATCCATTTTATAGACATATTTCAATTTACTGGTGGCCCCGCAGTAGTTGAACTTCGACTATAATTAATTGAAATTATAAGTTTAGCGTTATTACGGTTCTATTGTCAGACACTATTATAATTCGATAATATTATAATCACAGTATTCCTCAAAATAGATCAATAATATTAAAGACAAACAATATTAATCTAGTTTCAATTCAAACACAGACTTTAAACAATAACAAAAGTTTCCCAATTGACAGTAAACAAAGAGTATATTTTTTTGTATGTGTTGTGTTAAATACATGTTAGTGTGTGTAATTTCTTCTTTATTGTTTTAAAGTATCTTTTATGCATTATTTTAAAAAAATATTAGCATTGTGCACTCCTTCTCTATATTTTTTATAAGTGTGAGAAATTTCATACTCTTCCGTCCGCGCAATTTTCGTAAAAAGGGGTACAAAGTTTTTGCTTCACATATCAATGGATAGATAATAATATATATATTTTTATTGGCATTCATTTTATTGACAAAGTCAGTGTAGTTCGAGATAACCACATTTCTAACACACACTAACCATCGATCTTCGTTATTGGGGCAAAGTTGGCATTAAAATAATAATAAAAGAAGTTCAATCGTCGATTATCAAAAAAGTGTTTTTTTTTTAAATTAAAATGCTTCGTAACAGTCAGATATCGCAAACATTATCTACTACACGAATATCTAAAAAATGAATGTAAACCAGATTGTCGATACAATCTATGATTAATTTATGTTTTCAGGATTTAAAAAAAAACAGGTTTACTTAATACACATTATTTATCTTTGCTTTGATAATCGACTTAACGGTTTGAAGCGGAGTAAATTATAAATGGGAATTTACGTATTGCACTATAAACATTCTGAAAGCAATCGCTAATAGTTTAATTCGATTTATTTTTATTGCTTAGATGGGTGAACGAGCTCACAGCCCACCTGGTGTTAAGTGGTTACTGGAGTCCATAGAGATCTACAGCGTAAATGCACCACCCACCTTGAGATATAAGTTCTAATGTCTCAGTATGGTTACAACGGCTGCTCCACCCTTCAAACCGAAACGCATTACTGCTTCACGCCAGAAAGATAGGCAGGCTGGTCGTACCTACCCGTGCGAACTCACAAGAGGTTCTACCACCAGTAATTACGCAAATTATAATTTTGCGAGTTTGATTTTTATAACAAGATGTTATTCCTTCACGTGGAAGTCAATCGTGAACATTTGTTGAGTACGTATTTCATTAGAAAAAAATTCTAATCAAATATAGAAATATAGAAAAATTGGTAGCCGCCCGCGGGATTCGAACACCAATGCATTAGGTACTAGATACGAATGCACTGGACGTCTTACCCTTTAGGCCACGACTACTTCTATTATATAAATAATTGGAATTCAAAATATCGTCCTGTTTTATGTTTTTGTAATATGTATGATGGAAAATTTATTATGAAAGTAAAAATAGATGTCGACCAACTTGGGCGAAGCTTACAACACTAATGAACAAACACTTCATCATCACATGTTTGCATTTAATAATAATAATTTTTCGTACTCACAAAAGTCTACTGTTTTTTCTAGAAAAACTTATTTCTGGACTTTTACGTTTTATTTCACTCAGAACTAAAATCATTAGTTCGGAAACTATGAAGTTTTTGAAACATTGGAATTAATCTTCTATCTTCTATATATATAAAAATGAATTGATGTTCGTTAGTCTCGCTAAAACTCGAGAACGGCTGGACCGATTTGGCTAATTTTGGTCTTGAATTATTTGTGGAAGTCCAGAGAAGGTTTAAAAGGTAGATAAATATGGAAATGCTGGGAATTAATTAAAAATAATAATTTTGTTTTCCCTTTGATGTGTCCCCCGTCGGACGGATTCCTTTTGTTTGTTTTAGGTTTATTCTATACAAAAGTTTAGGTCTTTTATTTATCGATTGAGGCACTGCGAAGTCTGCCAGGTCAGCTAGTAAAACAATAAAAATGCAAGCTTAAGCCGTAAAAGCAGTTTTTTATTATTAAATTCCAGTTCACAGAACATATATGAGTAAGTAATCAACATAGAAACGTTGAACCTAACACAGTGATTCTCAACCACTGTTCCGCGGCACTTTTGTGTGCCGCCAAATTTCAAAAGTGTGCTGCCAAACTTTGCGAATATATAATAGTGTTAATATTATTAAATTCAAATCATTTTAAAAGAAAAATATTTTAAACATGAATATATATTTAAATCCACAAAAAAAAATGTATAGTATATTTTAGTTTATTTCGTATATTAAAATTGTTTTGATAAACTATTTATGAAGTGTGTTGTAGTAAGTAAATAATTTTTATCATATTTTTTGTGTGCCGCCAAATTTTGAAATCGTTAAATATGTGCCGCAACAAAAAAAAGGTTGAGAATCACTGAGTCCTAACAAGTTAATTTAGCTTAGATAGCTATCGACACGACGGAAGGCTCGCGTGCCTGCATCAGGGTACCATAGTGCAGCATGGTATTAACATTTGCTTCAGCAAAGGTCGCTCAGTAACACGAGGTCACGTTCCGTAAATAAATCAACGCTACAAACGACCCCTGCCCGCCTGTAGATTTATAATTAGAACTTCTTTGTGTGATAATAATGTTTTGAGAATTTTAAAAATGCGTCGTGTTTTTTTTTTCTTTCTTTTTTCTTTCCTGACGACTTTGTGTGTGTTTCACAACACTATACAGGTTATTCAGAGAACGTTCTGGAATCTGAAACTAAGTAAAAATCCCGTTGTTTTATTTTATTAAAATGTAATCACTGAGCAATATCAGAGCTGGCATGAGCTTTAGACACTAGCTGGAAACTTTTTAGACACAATATATATAAGCAAATATAAAATTTGTGGGACATATACGTGTACATATTTTCTTTTCTATTCCTGTTAGAAATCATTAATTTTACCACCATCGGTCTTAATTTTCTGGTTATAGACTTTGTAAATTATATACTCGATGAAGACCGTCGAAACGAAAAACATTTATAGTAGAAAATAGCAATAATAACAAAGCAACAATAATCAATTTTGCCAAAAAAAAAGTTTAGTACAAAATTATGTAATAAATTATATCTTACTTCACAAAATAATAGGCATGCACAGCTAAAAACATGTTACGTAACGATAAAAGTCAACTTTTGCAATATTTTTTCTACAAATACACAATAAACCAAAAAAGTTAAACAATTGAAATGAGCCGAGGTTCAAATTGTTATTTGCGTGTGCGAATCCGAGACTTGATTAAACTTTTATGATTTAATCCCACAAAACACAAACGTAATGATTTATTTAATCAAATATCGTTCAAGTTTAAAATACAAAAGTTAATATGAAAACAGCCGTGATTTTTAGACTTAAATTCCATAGAATGAAACGATTAATTGTATTGGATTGTATATAAACGACGAGCATAGAGCTACACAGAGCGCATGTTACAGTTAATTATAAATTGATGCAAATTAACTACTAACTTTACTGCTACAATATTCATGCGCAGTGTGCGGTCTGTCTGCTTAAATTCGATGCTGAAATCAAACTAAGTAGATCGGAAACTGTTCGTATAACATAATATTATGAAGAATAATACACACATTAAGAAGAATAACACAGAACAAACTAAGAAATCTATATGGCTCAGAGTGAAGTCACAGCGGAGGTCAAGAATAACCCGGTACACAATTTATCAGCATCCTTTGGAGAGTCGTGCGAACCAAATTATAAGATTTGATAAAATCCAAATACTCAACTAAGTAAAACAAGATAATTCGACGAACGATTTGCGGAGCCGTTGAAATAAATAAATAAATAAAAAAAACCCTAACTTGGATAGCGAACATGGTTTGCGCTTACATAATACTCGAGATCTTCTTATCGTGAATATAAAAGAATATATTAAAAAGCGAGAATTAAACAGTAAAAGTAGTTTTAAATGTAATATTATGAAGCTAAACATTATGATTTCAAACAAAGCTAAAAATCAGGATTACAGAACATACTAGGTATTATTTCAAGAATGCAATACATACATACATCTTTTGCATGACTTTCATTCTTTGGGAAGTAACTTTAAGCTTTTATTGACCAAACTAAAGATCTTCAAGTATTCCACGCAAGCACATGAGCTCATGCCCCATTTAATGTAAATCGGTCATCATAGCCCATAGACAACCCAACTTGCAAAACAGAGCCCGCCTATAGAAATATCAATACGCGATGAGGTAACGGTTATCCTAAGCTAAGTTGTCGTGGCCCAAAGGATAAGACGTCCGGTGCATTCGTGTTGAGCGATGCATCGGTGTTCGAATCCCAGGCAGGTACCAATTTTTCGAATGAAATACGTACTCAAAAAATGCTCACGATTGACTTCCACGGTGAAGGAATAACATCGTGTAATAAAAATCAAACCCGCAAAATTATAATTTGTGTAATTACTGCTGGTAAAACCTCTTGTGAGTCCGCGCGGGTATGTACCACCGCCTTACCTATTTCTGTCGTGAAGCAGTAACGCGTTTCGGTGTGAAGGCTAGGGCAGCCGTTGTAACTATACTGAGACCTTAGAACTTATATCTCAAGGTGGGTGGCGCATCTACGTTGTAGATGTCTATGGGCTCCAGTAACCACTTAACACCAGGTGGGCTGTGAGCTCGTCCACCCATCTAAGCAATAAAAAAATAGCGGGATCGTTTAGTGGCAGGCGCAACGGTGACAAACATAGGCAGTCAATCCATTAAAAATGACAGCAGGATGCCCACTGTTAGAGAAACCACTTTATATTATAATATATTATCATCCCCGTGGCCAAGGGAAATGATAATAACACGACAAAAGCTCTATTAAAACTAAAATTACACACAGTGTCTACAAGCAATTCAAACTTGTTTTAAATTACCACATTAATACTAAAATACAAGAGTCGTTGGTGAAATAAAAGTAAAGCTAATACTTATCACAAAAGCTTTGTTCTTTGAACATCTCTGGCTTTAAAGCTGAGAGATAATGCAAACCTCGCCTGAATATAACAATTCACATTTATATCCCATTTTTGTAGGAAATTAAAACACAGAAAATAACAACACGCCAGATTAAATCGTTTAAAACTTGCTAAAATCGAAGAAAAACTTAAAATTTATTAAATTTCAAAACAAACAGATTTCACAATTTAGCTTGTGATATAAATCAACGTTTTTTGAGATGATATTGTATTATTTACAACCATACTAACCTACTCTCACTTCACGAAAATAAACATGTGACCATTATAAATTTCTTAATAAACAATGACAACAACAATTTTCCGCGTCTTAACGTTTTTAAACATCATGTGGGTATTTTATTCACATTGCATTACGAAGATGGAGTTAGTCAGAGGGATCTTTGCCAATCATTATTCATGATTTCGAATGTTTTATCGCCCCCTCTATATAGAGGAGTCATCGCCTCCGACGCCACGTCTACTGACGCATAATGTGTATTTTTGGCTCACTTCAGAACCACGATTTACAAGAATTTATTTAATTAATCTCTCTAAGGGTCTTGATTTGACAGATTTATTAATTAATTGTGGATTAATTAGAGCAAGTTTCGTATGCAAGCAGGAATTGAACGTGACCTCACATTGCTAAATAAATTAATCAATATGTCGCACAGATTACGTTCATACATTTTAAAAATTAATTATTTCTTGTCAAAATAAATCAAATGAATTGTTAATTTGTCTTGACAGATACTAAGGTAGTGGACTAGAGTTCGGGCCAAAACTTGAATTACAAAGATAAACTATAGAATTGAACGATTTATCCTCGTGTTCGTTTACCCAAAATATCCACGAATTCAAATGTAATCCACTGGAAAATAATATTTTTGTTTTAATAAAAACAATTTCACGTTTAATTACTAAGAATCGTGGTAGTAATTGACGCTATAAATATGCTTCGTTCCTGGGAAAATCTTACGTCTGGCAACGTCGGTATGCGCCCACGCAAAGCTCAAACAGAGCAACAAAGCCAGCGACGGTATTTCTTCAGCTCAGTTGACTTGCAAGCTCGGCAGAGAAAACATCTCAACAAAATACCATAAAACAATTTTCAATTCGTTGAAGTGACTGTGATCGGTTTACTTACTTTTATCCAGGTATCTATCCTTTGTAATATTATACAGTATATCGTTAATATTATTGCTAACCACTAAGCCGTCAGCAATTATTTTATTGTCCTTACTAAAAATGTTTTACCGCGTATTCGCTAAACTAACAGTATTTCTACGAATATATTCGTAGTTTTACTGCTTTGATGAAAACGTTCTATGACATTTATAAAATCAAAGCTTTCAGCTGTCTTAAAACTAAATCGTAACGAAAATCTTTTGAAAATAATTTTTTTAAAGAATCTCAAAGGAAGTAAATAATTTCAGTTCTAGTGTGTTGAAAATTTTTTTTCCGTAACATTACACCTTTCGCGCCTGTTTATTCCTATGTAGGTCACGATGACTCAGTCAGGTATTCGCACGTTTTTAATAGACAAGAATCCTATTGTCTTGTCTCGTCTTGAACTCGCGGTACGTGACAGTAAGGCCGAACGTTTTGAACACCCTGAAGGTCAGCGGGAATGTTTTAGTAAAATACTAACGACCCGCCCTCGCTTCGCTTCGGAAACTGTAATTTATTATTGATTTCTCCACAATTTAATGGATGTTATTATACATATAAACCTTCCTCTTCAATCACTCTATCTATTAAAAAAAACCGCATCAATATCTGTTGCGTAGTTTTAAAGATTTAAGCATACATAGGGATGGATATAGGGACAGAGAAAGCGACTTTGTTTTATACTATGTAGTGATAAGTAAACTTGAATATTACATTTTTTTTGTCTTAGTCATTTCAATTTCAACCTGCATTGACGATCTCATTGGCTATAACACGGATTTAATGTCAGTTTTAATAAAAGAATAAAAAGGTTAGTTCAAATTCCATTATCTCTAGATAATTTCTGTTTTTTTTTTAATAAAATTATTCTATAAATCATGTGAAATAATCAACATTCTTTATTGTTATGAATTGCAACTAATTTTTCAATGTTGTTTTTTCGTAAAAGAAATGCAATAAGAAAGAGTTCGTTGAAATTACCATGGAATTCTTGGAGAGTGTAAATCTAAAAGCGGTCCAAACATTCAGTGCTGGCGCATTGCCAACTAACGATATTATTTCCTAACAAACTTGGATTTCTTACATTGCACCACACCGAATAGAATTTTTTTCAATCTTCCACGGCTCCGCGTATTAGACTCTTGTAAATCTATACTAATATATAAACCAGTGGTTTTTACGGATGTTCCGTTATAACTACTGAACCATGCATCCGATTGACTTGAAACTTGGTATCCATGTAGAAAATACGTGTACTTAATGGATAGGCTAATATTTATATGAGTGCTGGACTCCCTACATCAGTTGCGGGGGTATTAATAATGAGAATCTTTGTGGGGGTGAGAATAATGTTAATTTTAAATGACAGCGAAGCGGACGGGTACAGCTAGTAAATCTATATTTCTAATTATAAGCACTTAATAAAACCGAACAACAACAAATCAATCTCTCTGATTATTCTAGATAAAATCTCAATCACAATGTCTGAAACTAAGAACCTTGAGGCCGGTCAGCAGCTCGTTAAGCGAACCATGGACGAGCTCATCCAACAGAAGCAGACGACTGAGAAGGTCACGATCCAAGCTAGACAGGAATTCCGCGAGTCCTTCGAGGAACATTACGAAGAGGAGTTCGAAGAGGAAACGTTTATTGATGAATTAGGCAACTCCACAACCAAGAGAGTCGAATCCAGCAGCGAGAGTAAAGAACATTCTAGAAGCGCTGACGTCAAAGTGAAAGCGACGGGATTAAACGCGGAACAAGTTAAGGCTTTAACCGACTGCGCAAATGAGGCGGGACAGCTGGCGCTCGACTCCAAGCCTGCAAACTAAACAACGTAATAACGTATTTATTGTTTTCTACGTAATACAACCCTAAGTTTGAGTCAAATTCATTTGAGTTAACACTCCAACCAGCATGATTATATGTGCACACAATTTTACATAGCCAAGTAATGTCAATGTCGTTATTTCTCAATAAGCAACAAAATCAATATTAATAACAATCCTTAAAACAATATTTTGTTTCAGGTTTGCTAGGAAAGTTCATGGAGTGATTCAAAGAGTGTTTAAGACTGTGTCCAGTGTTCCTTATTCTGTATAAGTTTAATTATATGAAAGTGCAATAAAAGTTTTTACACAAAAAAATAAATATATATTATATTATTGCTTAAATGTGTGTAGTGTCAGAATACGTGTGCTAGTATATGATTAGGTAAAACACAACAGTCAGCTTACAATGGAGGAAGAGGAAGATGAGAGAAAAAACCGTCGACCAAATCTGGCGGCTTTTAGCTCATTGAATGCCCGCGTGGTGCACTCCTCTTTGGAAGAGGGCTATGTACGACAACAGGCCTCTTCAGAGTCGGCAGACGCGAACACTTGCTCGAGTATTTCAACGGCACAATATAGCGACCGAAGTTTTATATCTAAAACGAGCACGTTTTCGCGTAGCGGCACTTCGAGCTCGAGCCAAGAGGAGTGCGAAGTGGCGCAGGCGACGGTAACGACCGGTCAATTTCTGGCAGCTGCAAGAGTCGAAACCGCTCGATCAATGGAGAGTCTCCGTCCAAGTAAAGACACCTCCCCGGCGCGTCCGGCCAGCTCGTGCACCTCTGTTCGTAGTCACCGAAGCTCCTTCTTAACTGCGAGCGAGCGGGATGTACGCGAAAGCCGCGGCCTCCCCGCCCGCCGCGCTCTTTCCGGTGAGGACATGGGAAATTCAGCCGAGAAGCGACGCGGTTTGTTCGCTAGCACCGATCGTCGTGCTCTTCAACAGCTTAGTCTGCCCCCTCCTGAGCGCAGGCTAACGATCCTCAGCCCGCACAGTCCTATGGCTGTGATGACGGAACTCCAGTGGCCGGTCCCATCCGGCATTCGTGGCAGACGCAAGAAAGGAATGGTGCTGCCGAAACTGATTCTTCCGCGCACCGATTCTGAAGCATCCGAGGTTTTTATCGAAAGGTTGTTACAATATTATTATTATTTACGAATGTAGCTTTTAAAATAAATCTGAAACATATACAATTTTAATAACTTTATTTTCTTCCTATTAAGTCTCTAATATCTTGATCAGAAACAGTTGGAAGCCAAAGGGTTTTTTATTGTGCCTTGGATGACGGTAGAATCTACTTTTGTTCTTGATACGCTTCGGTTTGTACAAAACGCAATCTTTTAGTCTCTAGCTAACGATTCATATTTTAATTTAGTGCCAAACAGCACGGAGCTTTGAAATGTAAAAAACTTTGTTCCGATCAAAAATAAAAATCTACATAATAAAGTTCCAGTGTCTTTCATTGGAAATTTAATTATAATGAGTGTCAATCAATGTCGTGTCCATCAAGAGTTTATTTCGGTAGATCACACATGTTTGAAGTTTGTTTGTTTTGGTGGACTGTTAAAACCGATTCACTTTTGTATTTCATACCCTTTGTTTTCAGACGTTACAATAATTTTGTTAGAAATGATCGTAATTTGATCAAATAATTACAGCTACAGTCCAAATTATTCATAGAAATTCTCGAGGCCAACGTATTCTTCAAGAGAGGATAACAAAAAGAAAACGGCTTCTTCATTTCTAAATTTTTTAGCAGCTAATACGAGGAATCTGAAGTAAAAATAACAGCATTGTAACCGACGCAACGGCCGAACTCATGTTTTCATTAGGCTCGTTAGCCGACCTAAATGAAAATAATGTTTGCGACGTTTGCACATACAATTCAACAATGACTTAGAGAACGGCTTTTAAAATCGTAACTCGTAATCGTAAGAGTTTGTAATAGTCTTACGATATATTTTTTTTTATTGCTTAGATTGGCGGACGAGCTCACAGCCCACCTGGCGTTAAGTGGTTACTGGAGCCCATAGACATCTACGACGTAAATGCGCCACCCACCTTGAGATATAAGTTCTAAGGTCTCAAGTATAGTTACAACGGCTGCCCCACCCTTCGAACCGAAACGCATTACTGCTTCGCGGCAGAAATAGGCAGGATGGTGGTACCTACCCGCGCGGATTCACAAGAGGTCCTCCCACCAGTAAAAAACAGTGACAGTACATACAGTACAGGTGATACAAAAGGGTGGTCACGATCCTCAGCAGTGAGTATTTCGACACAAGGAGGATGACAGTACATATAAATCTGCGTTCAGACTACGCTATAATATAATAGCATAATAATATAGCTCATAGCACAATAATATCGCGCACTATACATTTTTATGTACATGTTCACACTGTACTGTACTATGTATTATTGGCCAAGTATACGCTGATATACTATATTGCAAAATAGTATAGCGTAGTCAGAAAGTAACTTAAGATATTTTGGTAACACTACATATCAATCAGTCTAGCAAATGTGTCAGCTGCTACTCGACTTTAGTTATTAAAACAAATGATTTCTCTAATTTAATTATTTACCCTAGTGTCTGAGCATTCTGCGATCTCGTAGACCAGATTAAAATGTCCATTTCATTTATTTTCCATAAGAGTGCTACGCTTTTTATTTCTGTTAACGGTTGACTGCACGGATCCAATTAATAAAAACATCCGCAGTACAGAATCAATTTTATACACTGGAATTAAATTTTAAAATTTGATCAACTTGTAAATTACCCCCATAAAAATATATTAAGAACACAACAAACGATTTATATATTAAATATATTCTGTAGTTTTCCAGATCGTAGCTATGTTTAAAACTTATTTTCGGACATAGTCTCGCTCTTACTGTTTTTTTTTTATGAAGTCTCAAATAAATACTTGACAGTTTTCGTGGTCACAGACAACTACGATGTCATTATTCGACAATTGAATTTCAATATTTTCTGGTTTTTAATATTGTATGTACATACAGCAGGGAAGGCTCCTAGCATAGAGCCATGAATATAAGGCGTTCAAGTAATTCCAAGTAATACAGATTTTACAGCACACAGCGAAACGTTTCGAAAATCTTGTAGTTTATTATAAAATGTAATAATTATATTTACATTACTCCGTCACGATCCATTATTATCAATGACAAATTGATAAGTATTCATTTATCAAAATGTAATTGATACGATTACAATATCATTAGTACACGGGTGTTATCAACGAGATAGTGAGAACGCATTGAAAACTATCTGATAACGTTTACCCGACACTGAAGAGGTGTCTCGATAAGCTGGCGTAAGTAGTCGGCAAACATACACCCACACTTCTAAATGTTTTTGATCTAAGACTGTTATATTGATAAGATCAATGCTTTTTTTAAGTGTAACTAATTGTTATAAAGTAATGTATAAGCTTTAACACAAAATATGAAAGTATGATTGATATGAAATAGAAAAAGGCATAAAGACGAACCTGTATCTATACTAATATTATAAAGAGGAAAGATTTCTTTGTTTGTTTGTATTGAATAGGCTCCGAAACTACTGAACCGATTTAAAAAAATCTTTCACTGTTGGAAAGCTACGCTATCCCCGGGAGACATAGGCTATATTTATTATATTTTCAAAAAAATTAGGGATCCTTACTAAGCTCCAATAATGTAACCCAATGTGTAAAAATTTACCTAAAATTCTTTACATCGCGTGCGCTACTTCCCAAGCGAAGCCGGGGCGGGCCGCTAGTAAAGTATAATTTGGTTAAACAGACTTCATTAAATTGGGATGTTGAAAATTTATATTAACTTTTTTTTTATTGCTTAGATGAGTGGATGAGCTCACAGCCCACCTGATTTTAAGTGATTACTGGAGCCCATAGACGTCTACAACGTAAATGCGCCACCCACCTTGAGATATAAGTAAGTTCTAAGGTCTCAGTATAGTTACAACGGCTACTCCACCCTTCAAACCGAAACGCATTACTGCTTCACGGCTGAAATGGGCAGGGTGGTGGTACCTACCCGTGCGGACTCACAAGAGGTCCTACCACCAGTAAAAAGCTATTGTGAATTAAAAAAAGTTCGTGACTACAGAACTATTCTAGACCTCCCTTCTAGCAGAAATAAATAGTGATTGCATGCCAAATCTTAAATAGCACATTGGAAATTCAATTCGAAATTTACGACAGGCGGCCTCATGTGTGGGGATTTATTTTATAAGTATAAATACATTACATTACAAAACATAAAAATTCAGTACAGCGCGTAAGAAAACGGCACTGTTCAAGAAGGAATGAAAAAAAGAATACCGTAAATCAAATTACATTTTATGTTTAAACTACATATAAACCTTTTTTTTTTGTCAACTAATAATGCCGCATTATTTTGAAATATTTATATTAAGGTACTTAAGCTACAGAGCGTATAAACGTAATAGATAATAAATACAAATAATATCAAACTACACGAGTAGGTACGCTCGTAAAACATTATCCTCGTTATTCGGCAACCGGGCAGAACCGATTTTACGGCTCAGCTTCGAGCAAAACTCATTTCGCATTTAAAAATGAAAAACTGTAAAATTGCATTTCAGTAATGTCTATATCTCGTGAAAATCTCAGAAAAGATCTCAGTCTTATTAAAACGGTCCGGGGAGGATTCGCAAATTGAACTGTTTCTCTGTACCACAGTTTCTGGATTAGTCTGAAAGTTGAATCTTCATACGAGCACACAGCATTATGTCTCAGTGTTAAAAAATTAATACTAAAATGATTTATATCACGTTTTTATTAGATTTTCATGTCTATGTAGCGGAATCTGTCTGAATAATTTTCACTAACTTCAAGACATTTGATTTACATATCAAGGACTACACATATCAAGAACTCGTAACGATACAAAAATGTTATTACTTTATCCAAATATACTGATCAGGGTCACCAATTTAAAACAAATATTATATTATTTCCCATTTTTGGTTCAATTTAATATCGCAGAATATCCGATGCATTCTATATATTGTATTTTAACAAGAAAACCTCAGTCACCACTGTTTTTCCTATGATACGGACAGCTGCGTAAACGTGGCGAAAATAAATTTCGTGAGTCATTCATAAGGAATAATAATCGATACAGATGATTTGAATCCTCACAAAGATTAAACTAAGTCCCTAAATCTAACTAATAAAAATCCACCTAGTTAAGCAATAAAAAGAAATAAGTTTTGAGTTATTCGTTGCGAAGTCATTTAACGGAGGAAAATATTTATTTATTTAAATACGCAAAGATAACACGCAGTTTATTCTACCTTACCTTTACCTTTCTCTCTAGTTTGATTGACCGATATCTAGACTGATTTTTCTTTGTTACTACTATCAGTAATACATAAGTTTGTCGTCATTAATTAAAAAGTAAAATAATTTGTAATAGATTTTTCCCCATATTTAAAAGAAAAATTTCTAAGAACACAATAAAATGCAAAAATTAATACATTTTTTTTTTCAATAAAGTACAACGTCTGCTCCACCCTTGAAACCAAAACGCATTACTGTTTCACGGCAGAAATTGACAGCTTAGTGGAACCTACCCGTGCGGTCGCACAGGACGCACTGTCACTAGTAATTACGCAAATTACAATTTTGCGGCTTTGATTTTTGTTACACGATGTGATTCGTTCACTGGGGAAGTTATTGGTGAATATATGTTAAGTACGTATTTCATTACAGAAGTTGGTACCTGCCTGCGGGATTCGAACACCGACACGATCGGATCGATTGTGTCGGTGTATCGATACCATTGCATCAGGCGACTTTTTCTTTAAGCCACGAGAACTCTAAAAGTAATCATGCGCTCCGCTATGAAATATTAAACAACCATGATATTATATAATTGCAATGTAGTCATCATTTTTCAATACTTTTTTTTTCTTGATTATTGAAATTTTGCTGGTGGCCCGAAGGCCTTTCCAGTTTCACCAGCACAGGTGGGCGAGCAAAGGCTCAGCCAGGAGGGGTGGGATTTGCTAACTACCGCCCGAGCGCCTCCGAAGGAGACCTAACAACTCAAGAGCAATTGCTTCGCGAATTAATCTACTACCGGATCGGAATCGCGACCCGCTGAGAAAATCCGGCGAGAAACTCAGCGGGCCGATGCATGGGTTAGGTTGCACGTCGACCTCATTGTCGAGTTCGACGAGTACGGTTACCGGGGTCACTAAGCCTGCTCCTAGTATTAGAGCTGAAGGCGTCTAATGCAAAGGTTATTGGATCTGATGGATCCGTAAGAACGTGTCTAGGCCGTCGACGGTGACTGGCTCCTGCATGATCAGGATTCGGGGAGTAGTCAGCGGCGGCAACGATAAGGCGATTATCATGACGCATTTTCAATACTGATGGCGGCATTAACGCTGTGCTTATAGTTCAAGCGGCTACCAACTTAACACCAGGTGGATCTTGACCTCGTTTTCTCGTCCATGCAATAAAAATAATATATTATTACAAATACTTTTTACCGGTTAAGAAAGGAGAATAATTGTATGGTATTATTTTAAAACAAAAAGCATAAATATTTGAATTGCTGAACTTATTCGGGTATATTTTTTAAAACAAATTAATTATTTCATGAAAACGAACGTTATTTGAAACTTCTTGAACAAAAAATTTATAATTACACAATTTGCACTTAAGATTTAACTCCCAAGATTTGTTAAGATATAAATGTTTCCAGCAACAGGATACTTGGATTTACATATTTAATATTCTTTACCCGTAATTATAATTTCCTTCTCACGCTTGCAAGAATATTGAGAGTGGTAATTTCTTTATTTTTATTTAGCTCCAGGACGTTTATATACCTGATGATAACTAGTGATTTCAAGCCACGCTGTACGATTTCAAGTCATAAATCACATTTTAATAGGCAGGGTAATTACGCAAATTGTAATTTTGCGGATTTGATTTTTATTACACGATGTTATTCCTTCACCGTGGAAGTCGTGAACAATTGTTAAGTACGTATTTCATTAGAAAAATTGGTACCCGCCTGCGGGATTCGAACACCGTTGCATCGCTAGATACGAATGCACCGGACCTCTTATCCTTTAGGCCACGAAGACTTCAGATTCATATTTCAGCTCTATATTTCCTATATTAACATAGATTTCTACTACATACAAAACATAATATCATTTTTATACAATCAATATGAATGATACTCAGCTAGAGTTAAGTATAACTTTTTCTGTTTTCAAAGCGTGAATTCAATAAGGAACAAGTGTTCGTGAACGATCAAAAACACCTGAAAACTATCCATTCATGTGCGTTTATTCACATGGTTTCTGTAAAACACATCACACTACGCTATATGCACAAGTGTGTCCGCTAGTAAACATGTACCTACGTAACTAAACATATCCATGCTGTAATGTCACAAAAATTCGCTACCGCCACTGGTATTCGCATTCCTTCCGTAATTTCTTAGTAACAGAACACAATGCTGTTCGCTCTGTGTTTTAGCATTGGCTATTAGTTAAAATAGATATTTTAAAGCGTCTCGCCGAATATTTTAGAATTAGACTGACAAGTGTGTCTTGTTTATTCTGGTACTTGCATTAATAATGAAATACGGGATTTCACAGAAGTAACGAGCCGTATACTCAAACTCGTTTGAAACATTAGGAACTATAAACTAATTTCTGAAGCGTCTTATTGTATTAAGAGGAATCTAAGGTTTTAGCAATTTAATCATAACGACCTATAGATACTTTATAAGCCATTTGCACAAAGACTATCAACATTTTAAACTGAACTTTAATTTTAAACAACACGGTTACAATCGAGACAATAAACAAATGTTCACTAAAACATACACACGCATATCCAAACACACTAGCTAAACTTAATCCATTACTGGTAGTTTTCAAAAGTACTATCACATATTATGTAGAATAATATGAAGATAATGATGAAGAATTTACCGAGACCAACTAATATCAATTACTGAAATTTATGACTTTTATATGAGACATACACATAAAATGTATATGAAATAGTTAATTTACAAAAAAAACATAGAGCGATGAACTATTGATTGAATTTAATATGTCAGTAGACAAGACAATAATTAATTACCTACAAGCCTTTGAATTTGCATTAATTTACTATTTTATTAATAGACTTTTATAAGCAGTTAAACATTTTATAGATAATTCGTAGGTTGCTCGCCTGTTCTAATGGAAGGAGTCCCTTCTATATTATAATTCTATACTCTTCCGTAGTAAAAAATATGCAAATAAATCCTTCGACAACTATTGAAACAACAATTGACGTTGAAGTTCCTGTGAGACAAGTTGGTCTCCTATCCAACTTACAAACAAACAGGACATAGGAAATTATTATCCGTTCTCAAAGCGGATGACAATTGACAAACAGATATTTCTATAAGTAGATGCGATCATCTGAACGTCGAAATGTTTTTGAAGTTATACTTCTTTAGGCGCGTTATGAAAAATAGATGAGAGTGAAATTTTACGATGCGCGTGCACCGTGACACAAAATTAACAGAAATGAAGTTGCCCACTAAATCGCTCATTACAATACGACCGAGATAACTTGGCGAGTCTGAATATAGCCGCAGGTGAACTTTCCGAACCGTACCGAGAATTACCGAATTTATATGATGTCAAGAAAAGGGATGTCCAATATGCGTGTTTGAGGATGTGGTTTAATCGATTTTTTTCAAATTGATTAAAATATAAATATAAAAAAAGAACTTAATAAAAATAAAGTATAACTTCTTACGCGCGTACATAAGTACACGCACCCTTTTTTTTTGTTCGATTTTTTTATGTTACCTTTTCTACATTACGTTGTTTGAAATGCATAATCGGTACAAAGCAATGGCAGCTTATAACAAATTGAAATTGTGTAAATGGAAAAAATAACTGATAGGGAAAATTATCCGAAAGACATCTATCTGGTCTTAAGCTGCCTCGAAGGTTCAGCACAAGAAATAATTTTCTGCAAACTTGCTTTATATACAGTTGCATATTTTTAACTAAATAGAAACTGCGGACACTTTTCGTTTACCTTTATTAGTAATACTTGGTAAGCATCGATTCAGAGGAAGCAATTTGTTTAATTTTTCCGAATTCTTAAGTAGATTGAGGAATAATCTTTATTTTATTTATAATTCTTCTGTACTTGTTATTGTCACACAATTTCTTTTAATCAGCAGGACCGGTTTTGAAGTTCAGTATGCTTGTTCGGGTGTCTAGATTGTTTAGATCTAAAAAAAGATGTGGCGCCAGTCAGTATGTGGCGCGGCAATCGGGTTTTAGGTTTCATTTTCAGGATGGGTAACCTCTGCTGACTCCGTTAGGCCTTAATTAATTTATTGAATTAGTTTAAAGAAAAAAATTGAGCTCTGAAACTGTTTTGATATTCTGATCTGAATAATTCAGACAAGTTTCCTGAAACAAACTCTCGTTTGGAGCAACAGAATAGTTTAATCAAACAACCATCAATAATGTTTATATTCCTTAAAAAATTGCTTTTTCATTTCACATTTGTAAAATAGTTAGGGAAATAATAGCCTTAATGGAATATTTAGTAGTTTGTTATATCAACGCTAATAAAATATGACACTAAAACTGTGACCGCTATCTTGCGGTCCTGATAAGCAGAAGATTTCATAGTATATGTAGGAATATACGACAAAGGGAAGATCTTCCGCCGAGCGGGTGATATTGCTCGGTAGACCGACGGTCCGAATGTTGTTGTTCGGAACTTGTATATATGCGCTTTATCTTGAAAATGTCGTAAGCGAGATTCAGGCATCTGTCAATTATCTTGCGTTGTATGATGGCTACCCGCCACAGTATACTTGAGTCGGAGTGGCTACTGAATCCTATAGACATAATATGAATGTAGCCGCTCATATTGAGACATGATATTGGAATCTCAAATATATTGACTAAAGACTGTATGTAACTCTTGAAATCGGCACGCATGTCATTCGCGGCAGAAGTGGTCAGAATCAAACATACCCACACGATTGACAATACCCCTCACTGCCTACATTAGTTAGGTGAATAAATATTATAGTAATAACTTCATTATCGTGTAACTAGTGTCGTTACAATTGGATTACATCTACATATATGTATATTAAGGTACGTATATATGTATGGATACATAAATGTAAAATCAAAGCTATTCAAATTCGAATGAAAAAAATACCAGTTTTAAAAAATTCGAAGATTTTAAATTAAGAAATAACTAGAAAGATCTGTGGAGCATTCTCGTTGATAAGTTCGTGAATATATCTATTGCCTATTGTTCTCTTCGAGGACACGAAGACCCGACTACGCACAAATTAGGGAAAGTAAACGGACTAACTTTCGTAAGATAATGGCGGTATGTTCGGTTTCCTTGGCGCAGATCGAATATCAAAATCGACCTAAACATTTATAATAGAATCTTAACAATAACATATATGAATTGTTTAAACTTACGCATCTATTAGAACACTTTTATTTAACGGGCTCTCACCACGATTTTACTAGATTTATTAACAAACAATGCGTTCCCAAAGTTTTCGAAAAACTTTCAATACCGCAAGTTTGTCTATGTCGTATTCATATGATTAACTTACATAAAATTACCTATTATAAGAAACTAGTTTACTTTTTAAGCATAGTATATAGTGCGACATTGGGTTATTCAAGAAAAGAGCATATTCTTACCTGAAGGGTAGGCAACGCACTGGCGTAAACGCTGGTGACCGTGGGCGGCGGTGAATCACTTACCATCAGGTGACCCGTCTTGCTCGTTTGCCTCTTAGTTGTTATAAAAAAAAAAAAAAAAATACTTAACTACAAGCACTTGAAACGGTACATTGGCCAAGAATCAATTTTAAAGTAGCACAGAGACGCTACTCACACCCGTATAAATGATTTTGGGCATACAGATATAGAAAAGGATCGAACCACGAATATTATCATATTATTTTCGGTGTGGCTCGCTGACGCTTGACAGAAATTCGTTACGTTGAATAAAACGTGAATATTACAAAGTGTTGGGCGCCTCAGGAGATACGAAAACTTTTCTAACTACATCCAGGTAGCATCTGGAATCGAACAGAGATAAAGAGTACAAAAGGGGAACAAAAGAATAGCTATACTACATTTTCACATACACATTTCCGGTGTTGCTGTTTGTTTCACATTCCGATTTGAGCAACCGACGCGCGTGGACGTGCTCATTGTTTTGTCGGAAGTGACTACCGGTGATAATAGATCATTGTTCGTGGCACATCTGTGGCCCAAGTGTTTCTCGGAATTTGTACCTGCGCCTAATTGCAAGGCATTGCCGCCCGGGAACTGTGCAGTGGTTCTATTCACTCTAATTCTATTCTATTTATTCTATTCACTAAAATTTCTAAAATTCCTAGAATCGCTTCGGCTAATTTAGTGTTACCGACGCAGGGGCCTCGCCGCAAGGCGAGCGCGCGTTTAAGTCCCGGGGCCGCCCCCCCCGGGCGAAAATCACGTGAAGATGGAGGAAAAACTTTTCATCGACTTCATTCGGGAAAAATATCCGTCGATCGCGCCCGAATTCGAGGCCTATAGGGCCTCATTTGGTAAATATTCTCCCCCCGCATCTCTCGCCGCCGTCGCCAAACATGCCTCGCAGGCATGCCTCGCGTGCCCCGCCGCCGGTCCGTGTTCAAGCGCACGTACGCACGCCGCCGCCGTAGCGTCTAACGCCCCCGCCCCCGCTACCCCCGCGCCCGCGTCAATCACGTCAGTTTCGTCCGTCGCGACATCAATAGCGTCTAGTTCAGGCTCCGATACCGAATCGGAGATGGACTTCGAGTCCGCGACTAGCCCTCAACCCGGAACCTCGGATGGGTTCCAAACTGTAACGCGCGGTAAAAAGCGTACTCGCGTCGTGGAGTCCCGGAGCTCCATGACGAAGCAAACCAAGTCCGCGACCGCCTCCCGACCGCAGGTAGTCGTAACGCCGGAGTCGGACTCCGCCCGCCGCGTAATCCCACCGCCGCGCCCAAAAACCGCGCCCGCGCCTAAAACAGTTGTCCCGCCCCCGCTGATACTCCAGGAGAAGTCAGCGTGGAATCGCGTATCCCAGGCCCTTCAGGCCAACAAAATTAATTATACCCATGCGCGTAACGTCGCGCATGGGATTCAGATTAAGGTCGCAACGCCGGGCGACCATAGGGCCCTCTCTGCTTACCTCCGAAAGGAGAACATAGGTTATCACACCTATGCTCTTCAGGAGGACCGCGAACTCCGCGTAGTGATACGTGGAGTCCCCAAGGAACTCGACATAGACTACGTAAAGGAGGATCTGATCGGTCAGTCCCTCCCAATAATTAGTGTGCACCGGATGCACAGCGGACGCGGCAGACAGCCGTACAATATGATTCTCGTCGCGCTAGAATCAACCCCGGAGGCAAAGAAAAGAATCTCATGTCTCAAAACGATATGCGGCCTCTCCGGAGTCACCATCGAAGCCCCCCATAAACGTGGTACTCCCGGGCAGTGCCACAGGTGCCAGCTCTATGGCCACTCAGCGCGTAATTGCCACGCGCGCCCCCGCTGCGTGAAATGCCTCGGCGATCACGCAACCACAGAATGTTCGCGTGTTAGGGAAACCGCGACGGAACCCCCAAGCTGTGTCCTATGCCTTAAGCAAGGGCACCCGGCAAACTACCGCGGATGTCCTAGGGCTCCGCGTAAACGCCCGAACCACCCAGCCCCCCGAACCGTCGACCCAAAGACTTCGGCGCCTTCAGTGCCGAAACCAGCCTTCGTACCGGCTGCGGTTCCCACCGTCTCAGCGTGGAAAAAACCGCTGCCGTATACGAAGGAGGGAACACAAAACGTACCCCAGCTCCCGCCTGCGACACGTCACGCGCCTCAGCCCCTGCTCGCACCTCGCCCCGCGCCCGCGTACCGCCCCCCGCAACCCTCAGTCGTCAACGACTTCGCGCTCGTGCGCGACTTCGTCACCGCGGTAAACTTTGACCGTCTGCGATCGTTCGCAGATGCTATCCGTAGGTCGGTAACCCCCGAACAGCGGCTCGCGGCCGCTTTCGATCACATTGACGTCTACGAGTCCGTGTCTCGCACGTTATAAAAATTATTTACCGGTAATCAATGGCGCAAAAAGGTAGAGAAAAACCGTATTCCCTTACGTTAGCATTCTACAATGCTAACGGACTCGCGCGGCAACGCGATCAAATTTTCGAATTCCTCCGCGACAATCTTGTAGATATTTTGTTAGTGCAGGAGACCTGTCTGAAGCCCTCGCGTCGTGACCCGAAAGTCGCGAATTACGTCATGGTTAGGAATGACAGACTCACCGCCTCCAAAGGCGGGACTGCCATTTACTATAGGCGGGCCCTGCACGTTGTCCCTCTCGATACTCCCTCGCTCTTACATATCGAGGCGTCAGTGTGCCGTATCTCGCTGACGGGACACCAGCCGATCGTCATCGCATCCGTTTATCTCCCCCCGGACAAGCCCCTCCTGAGCAGTGACATCGAGTCACTGTTCGGCATGGGAGACTCCGTCATCCTGGCAGGCGATTTAAATTGCCACCACACTAGGTGGAACTGCCATCGTACGAACGTTAACGGTAGGCGTCTCGACGCGTTTATAGACGACCTCACTTTTGAAGTAGTCGGTCCCCCAACTCCAACATGTTATCCGTATAACATCGCGCTCCGTCCGAGCACTATAGACCTGGCATTGCTTAGGAACGTAACTCTGCGCTTACGTTCCATCGAAGCACTGTCAGAGCTCGACTCAGACCACCGACCTGTCCTTATGCAGCTCGGTCGCCCTCACAACCCAGTCACTGTTACGAGGACCATGGTGGATTGGAATAAGCTGGGCACGTGCCTAGCCGAAGCCGCTCCGCCAATCCTCCCTTACGGCCCGGATTCGAATCTATCCCCCGAGGACACCGTCGAATCCATAAACATCATTACCGATCACATCTCTTCCGCGATCATTAGATCTTCAAAAGAAGTCGATGTGGAGGACAGCTTCCACCGCATCAGACTATCCTCCGAACTTAGGAATCTCTTAAGAGTTAGGAACGCGGCAATCCGGGCCTACGATCGGCTTCCCACGCATTCAAACCGGATTCGGATGCGTCGTCTACAACGCGAAGTCCACTCCCGCCTAAGCGACGCGCGTAACGATAATTGGCATAGTTATTTAGAACAACTTGCGCCCTCCCACCAAGCATACTGGCGACTAGCTAGGACTCTCAAATCCGAAACTACCGCTACTATGCCTCCCCTCGTACGCCCTTCAGGCCAACCACCGGCATTCGATGACGATGACAAGGCTGAGCTGCTGGCCGATGCACTGCAAGAGCAGTGCACCACCAGCACTCAACACGCGGACCCCGAACACACCGAGTTAGTCGACAGGGAGGTCGAGCGCAGAGCTTCCCTGCCGCCCTCGGACGCGTTACCCCCCATTACCACTGACGAAGTTAGAGACGCGATCCACAATCTCCAACCTAGGAAGGCATCCGGCTCCGACGGCATTCGCAACCGCGCGCTAAAACTCTTGCCAGTCCAACTGATAGCAATGTTGGCTACAATTTTAAATGCCGCTATGACGCACTGCATCTTTCCCGCGGTGTGGAAAGAAGCGGACGTTATCGGTATACATAAGCCGGGCAAACCGACAAACGAAACATCTAGTTACCGTCCGATTAGTCTCCTCCCGACGATAGGAAAAATTTACGAACGGCTCCTTAGGAAACGCCTCTGGGATTTTGTTACCGCGAACAAAATTCTCATAGACGAACAGTTCGGATTCCGCTCTAAACACTCGTGCGTACAACAAGTGCACCGCCTCACGGAGCACATCCTGATAGGACTAAATAGGCGTAAACAAATCCCGACCGGCGCCCTCTTCTTCGACATCGCGAAGGCGTTCGACAAAGTCTGGCACAACGGTTTAATTTACAAACTGTACAACATGGGAGTGCCAGACAGACTTGTGCTCATCATACGAGACTTCTTGTCGAACCGTTCGTTTCGATATCGAGTAGAGGGAACTCGTTCTCGTCCCCGTCAACTGACTGCCGGAGTCCCGCAAGGCTCCGCGCTCTCCCCGTTATTATTTAGTTTGTATATCAATGATATACCCCGGTCTCCGGAGACCCATCTAGCGCTCTTCGCCGATGACACGGCTATCTACTACTCGTGTAGGAAGATGTCGCTGCTTCATCGGCGACTCCAGATCGCAGTAGCCACCATGGGACAGTGGTTCCGGAAGTGGCGCATCGACATCAACCCCACGAAAAGCACAGCGGTGCTCTTCAAAAGGGGTCGCCCTCCGAATACCACTTCGAGCATCCCACTCCCTAATAGGCGCGCAAACACCTCCGCCGTTAGCCCCGTCACTCTCTTTGGCCAGCCCATACCGTGGGCCTCGCAGGTCAAATACCTAGGCGTCACCCTCGACAGAGGGATGACATTCCGTCCACATATTAAAACGGTACGCGACCGTGCCGCCTTCATATTAGGACGTCTCTACCCTATGCTTTGCAAGCGAAGCAAACTGTCCCTCCGTAATAAGGTAACTCTCTACAAAACTTGCATACGCCCCGTTATGACGTATGCAAGCGTAGTGTTCGCTCACGCAGCCCGCACCAACTTGAAGCCCCTCCAGGTTATTCAATCCCGATTCTGCAGGATAGCCGTCGGAGCACCATGGTTCCTGAGGAACGTGGATCTCCACGATGACCTGGAGCTCGACTCTGTCAGTAAGTATCTACAGTCGGCATCATTGCGCCATTTCGAGAAGGCGGCACGACATGAGAACCCTTTTGTCGTGGCCGCTGGAAACTACATACCCGATCCTGTAGACCGAATGGTAAACAGTCGACGTCGCCCAAAGCACGTCATTACGGATCCTCCCGATCCATTAACGGTGCTTTTAGGCACCACAAGCACCGGTCACCGTCCTCGTCGAACCCGTCGCTTGCGACGAAGGGCTCGACGAGCGAATTAACCCCTAGACACAGCCCACTGAGTTTCTCGCCGGATCTTCTCAGTGGGTCGCGTTTCCGATCCGGTGGTAGATTCTGCGAAGCACTGCTCTTGCTAGGGTCAGTGTTAGCAACTCTCCGGTTTGAGCCCCGTGAGCTCACCTACACACGTTAGGGTGAAGCTGAAATAGCCTCTCAAGGCTATCAGCATAGGTAGGAAAAAAAAAAAAAAAAAAAAAAAAAAAAAGCTGTTTGTTTATTGTTTTTGACAAGTTTTACAAATTAGGAGACAAGCCTTTTAACCGATCCGGGCCAGTTTTTGTCTCATAAACTAATAAAAAATTATATCTATTTTTATATATTTTAAAATTGTATTTCAATACACACACACACTTACCGAGCCTGTATATACTGAATTTCCTTGAACACTATTACTACAGATCGAGATAGCTGGCTTTTAAGTACAGTCGTATATAAAAATGAAAGAAATATAAAAAGTAAATGAATTATAACTGCGTGAGTCAGCGAATTATCCTTGTTTTTAACAATAATTTGAAAATGACAACACTTGTTTTTTTTTTAAAATAAAAAAACAGCAAACAAAAATATTAATCTACCTATTTTATTGAAAAAAACATATAACGAACAATTTTAATAAAAATGCTTAAACCCAAAATCTTCAGGATTACAAAACAGAAACTCAATTTAACTTTTGTTGACGAAAAGGTTAAAGAAATCTCTTGGTCTTTTTTTTAAAAAGTCGTTACAGGTAAACCAACAGACAGTGAAGCACCTGCCTACTGCTTTTGCTTATAATAGCAGACTGATAGACATACACACCGTCTGTCTAGAGCGAAGTAGTTTCCAGAACCCACAAACTTCACAAAGTGAAACTCGCAACCGACATTAAGACACGTGAGTGAAATATTAATTGTGTTGTAATTCACCTACCCTTTTTTCGAGCAGGGGGCCAAACCTCCTACAAAGTGTCCGCGCCTAGGGAGCACGCGGGGTATGTGGGATTTGACGGTCTGCAGATATTCAAAGCAAAGGTTGTAGAACGTCTAAATTAAAGAATTTTAAAGATTGTGTTGGCGTGTGAAACGTCTAAATTTGAGGATTTTAAAGATTTTGTTGAGCTTTGAAACATCTATATTCAAAAAGATAAGTGAATATTGACATAGCTCTAAATAATTGTAATAGAAAATTTTCGTAGCAGTAGTTATAGATAGCGGTCGTGAGCCCGTTTCTCCTGATCCATAGTCGAATATCCTCTTCTGACTTGTACAGAATAAATTCAGATACACAGTTTTGTTATCGCACGCAAATATAGAACTACATACCGACAAAATATAACATAAATTTAAATGAAAATTATAATGAAACTAACCAGAACGCTGTTCAATTTTAAACCTTAAAGAGTAATTTAGTGCTCACAAAACGTGACCTCCTTCGTGAAGTTTGTACGAACAACGCGGACGCCCGAGGGGACGCCATAAAAGACCATAGCTCATCACGCGTTTGACGGTAAAGTCGTAGAAATGACACTTGTACATTTAGGCTACATATTTTTAAAATATTTTAATATTACAAAAAGATTTCGTTTGAGTTTAAAGGTGTTTTAGAATTCAAATTTCAAAAGCTCTGTTCAAATTCGTGAAATAAGAAAGATGCGTCGTTGTTACCTATCTATATACGTGGTAATTTTTTACTCCATCTTTACGAAGAAGCAATTATTTGTTCTGATTTAAGGGTTAGAAAATCCGTCACATATTACAATGAAATTAAAAAGTTATTTTGTGAGATCTATGAACTCCTGTAACTATATTAAAAGGGTGGGCTCCTCCGTCCTTTTTTTATTTTATTGCTTAGATGGGTAGACGAGCTCTCAGCCCACCTGATGTTAAGTGGTTACTGGAGCCCATAGACATCTACAACGTAAATGCGCCACCCACCTTGAGATATAAGTTTTAAGGTCTCAGTATAGTTACAACGGCTGCCCCATCCTTCAAACCGAAACGCATTACGGCTTCACGGCAAAATAGGCAAGGCGGTGGTACCTACCCGTCCGGACTCACAAGAGGCCCTACCACCAGTGTCTAAAGAAAATTCCAAATGTATTTCTTATATTTATTTTCACTCGGCATCACTGCAAAATCTCGATATTGCATATTATAATCACAGCCGCTGCTAAGTTTCTAGTTGATGCAAAAGGGAATCAGGATTACATTGTTATTCGGACTTGTTGACGGAAAGGGAAAAATCCATTACATTGATTGATAATTGGAACATGTAAACCCTAGTCGAGTATGTCTACAATATATATTGTAAAGGAAATGAAAATAGGACCGTTTTTCGGCTCTTCACAATTTGTTGTCCTCGAGCGCTTTGGCCATTTACTGAACGTCTTTATCAGGACCTTTATTTCGAAAATTTCTCTTACTTACAGTACGTTACGATGTGTCAGTGAGATAGGAATGTTTATCGGAAATGAAGTAAAAATGTTTTCGTTCGGAACATAACATTTTTCTACAATTTTATCAGAACTTAGTGTTATAATAAAAGTGAACGCACTAATTCTATTATCTAATTAGCAAGATTGAACTTAAAGACAATGTAACGACCGCGTTTACATTTGCCTATTATTATAATTAATTATTTTGGATATCGAGGAGAAAAATTTTTCTATTGAATCACCTGAATATCATATTTAAAAAAAGAACAATGAAAGCTTAATAAATGACTTTCCAATGCGCAGTTTCGGAAAAAACGCGGCGAGCGAGCGCAATTTATTATTTTTGACATTTCATCCAACCCGCTTGCCTGGATTTAGGGTTACACTGTGCAAAAAATATACTGAGATAATTTTGTCAATGTTATTCGAGAAGTTATCCATAACTGTCTTCATGCGAATTTATTTTTCTACAGACGATTCCATAATACAAAATATTGAACGCATTGATGATATCGTTACGTTTTATTGTTTTTAAAAAGAATTTTCCTCAATGGTCATGAGAAATGTATTTATCGTGATTAGTCGTCGCTTGGAGTCGTCATAGCCTAAAGGATAAGACATCCGGTGTGTTCGTATCTAGCGATGCACCGGTGTTCGAATCCCGCAGGCGGGCACCAATTTTTCTAATGAAATACGTACTTAACAAATTTTCACGATTGATTTCCACGATGAAGGAATAACATCGTGTAATAAAAATCAAAACCCGCAAAATTATAGTTTGCGTAATTACTGGCGATAGGACCTCTTGTGAGTCCGCACGGGTAGGCACCACCTGCCCGCCTATTTCTGCCGAGAAGCAATAATGCGTTTCGGTTTGAAGGGTAGGGCAGCCGTTGTAACTATACTGAGCGGGTGGCGACATTTACGTTGTAGATGTCTATGGGCTCCGGTAACCACTCAACACCAGGTGAGCTGTGAAATCGTCCACCCATATAAGCAATAAAAATTATATAAAAAAGTCAATTTAATTTCACATAATTTTTTTATTACCCTTCTAAGCAGACTAGCACATGGCCCATCGGATGGTGAATGGTTACCGTCGTCCATGGACGTCAGCAATGTCAGGAGCAGAGCCCAGCCACTGCGTAGCGTATATAACTAGTCAGGTCATAAGTATTGTCACACAGTAAAAACTTTTCTTTTAGAATGCTGGCCACAAAAAAGTTTATTGAATTCGAATTTCGAATTGTTCATGAAAATAAAAATGTATACTTTTAGAATTTTACTCATTTTTAAATATGGAGTGGACGCTTAAAGAAAACCGTGTTGCAGTTATTGCGTTGCATCGTTGCGGTTACGCGCCAATTCAAATTTTTAACATACTGAAAATTTTGAATATAACCAAAAGATTCGTTTATCGTACCATCAAACGATACAATGAAGACTCTAGTGTAGATGACAGGTCAAGAAGTGGTCGCCCTCGGTCTGTTAGGCAGTCCAGCAGTGATAAAAGCTGTGAAGGCGCGAATTCAAAGAAATCCCAAACGTAAGCAGAAACTTTTTTTTTTTTTTTTTTTTTTCGGATGAAAAATATTTTACCGTAGAAGAGAGCTACAACAAACAAAATGATAAAGTGTACGCACACAGTAGCGAAGAAGCGAGCAACCGTATTCCGCGTGTCCAACGAGGTCATTTTCCATCCTCGCTCATGGTATGGTTGGGAGTTTCTTATTGGGGCTTAACAGAGGTACATTTTTGTGAGAAAGTTGTAAAAACGAATGCAGTTGTGTATCAAAATACAGTCCTGACGAACCTTGTGGAACCTGTTTCTCATACCATGTTCAATAACAGGCACTGGGTATTCCAACAAGATTCGGCGCCAGCTCATAGAGCGAAGAGCACACAAGACTGGCTGGCGGCGCGTGAAATCGACTTCATCCGGCACGAAGACTGGCCCTCCTCCAGTCCAGATTTGAATCCGTTAGATTACAAGATATGGCAACACTTGGAGGAAAAGGCGTGCTCAAAGCTTCATCCCAATTTGGAGTCACTCAAGACATCCTTGATTAAGGCAGCCGCCGATATTGACATGGACCTCGTTCGTGCTGCGATAGACGACTGGCCGCGCAGATGGAAGGCCTGTATTCAAAATCACGGAGGTCATTTTGAATAAACTTTAGTGTCATAAGAATCTATGTTTTGTTAAGTACATTTTGGTATATGAATGGTTACTTAATGAATAAACTTGTTGCAATTATTTTACATTAAACATGTGACAGAATTTATGACCTGACTAGGTATAACGTTTCACCAATAACATAAATAACTTTTAACCAAAATAACAAAAAACACGAAAATAGTATATAAATTCAAAGAATAAAATTCGTGAATCGCTTCCAAATAAATAAAAGAACACTCAAAATGCTACAACGCAATACGTTTTCATTGAGGGTACGAAAATATTTGAATGAATTAAATACTTATTCTTAGAAAGATGTTTTTGTGCATATCCAACAAGTAACTCTTCATTGTCACATTTGCAAAGAAAAGTAAAACAAGAAAACAAATGAATGACGTACGAATGAATACATTAGGTTTATTTGCCGCAAACAATTTAACTTTGAATAATTCAAATCTTGAAAACGTTTCAATTTTAAATAAGTTCAAAGAAGACGCAGACATTTTACTCGCTGCTGTTAAGCAACAAAATAAATTTAATGTACCTATTATAGTAGATTACTCCTTTGGTAGTTGTCGAGCGCATGTCTAGGGACTTGTATAACAATGGCTGAAGGAGCACGAGACTGAGGTTTGAGAAAATTATACGCCTTAAATTAAAAATAAAATTAAATCCATTTTATGAATTTAATAACATAAACTAAATGCTTTTGTATGCTGCTCTATGGTAATTTTCGGTATTCGACGCTTAAAGACAAAAGCATGAAATGAAATGTGGATCGTATGTACCAAAAATACTGTAATGCGAGGGCTTGCTCTACAGAAAGATATTTGAACTTTCATTAAGTATTTGTTACTGTTACCACCAAACATGCTCTATTTTTGGACAGAAATCCGAACCTCATGCGTGAGATTTGAGGTATGTGACTTCACAGTCTGCAAGCGTACAGAGCGGACCACGGATTCAAGCATGCTTTTAAGACCCTGCCCACAAAATGATTCCCATTCTCGAACAACACACTCTCTCACCCGAAATCCGACTGACTGGTGGTAGGACCTCTTGTGAGTCCGCACGGGTGGATACCATCACCCCGCCTATTTCTGCCGTAAAGCAGTAATGCGTTTCGGTTTGAAGGGTGGGGAAGCCGTTGTAACTGTACCTGAGACCTTAGAACTTATATCTCAAGGTGGGTGGCGCATTTACGTTGTAGATGTCTAAGCTCCAGTAACAACTAACATCAGGTGGACTGTGAGCTCGTCCACCCATCTAAGAAAAAAGAAAAGATCTCCGCTCGGATTCAGAACTCGGGCAGAATACAGGTTCCCGTGACAACACTACAATCAGACTCGCAGTGCCACTCCGAAGACGCCTCATCGGCCGTTTATCGAGGCGTTAGTCGAAGACCATCGACTCTCCGGTACAGCGACACGTCAAACGACCCGGCGGTCCTGCTGGTGTTCTGAGATACTTTGCTGGGTCAGAACCAGCCTGCCAAGTCCGAGCGCAATACACCACCGATCTAAGTTAACAACAGTGCGGTGTAGTCAACACAGATTCACCGTTAAACACAAAACATCGAAGTAATTGTTCAGTAGAACGTTCAGTACGTGTCATTCGCAAAATCATTCTTAATTGATGTTAAGGTGAAATTTAAACAATTAAATTTCAGGATCTCAGAACGTCTGAAAACATTTTTCTTTGAACAAATCGAAATTGAGTCGAATTAAAAAGGTTTTTATTATTCACGTATAATTTTATGAAATTCTATTTTATTCATCATCATCATCTCAGCCTGTCCACTGTCCACTACTGTACATAGGCCTCTCCAAGTGATCTCCTTTCCATGGAAGTATTACTACTGTATCACGCTGACTAGACGGGTTAGTACAGGTACTATTTTATTATTTATTAATTATATAATGTGGCTTTTGTATTCCTAGTAACAAATAATAATACCCTTGTTAAAGTATTGTCACAAAGCTTTTAAGTGCAAACTTTGACACTTTAGATACCAGTTATGTTTGTATTCACTGAATTGCTCGAACATAAGAAATAAGTAGACAGCACGAAACCTAAGCCGTCTTTTCTTTGTGAAGACCACCTAAGCACCACAGCAGAAATAATATGTGAATTTCAGAATAAAGGAAGTACAATTCGAAACGAACGAAAGAAAAGTTTGTTTTTATTTTAATACTTATTTTCAATTTATTCTCCGACCAAACCTCCCCAAACAAAGAAATTCATTGCGTGTTTTCACGATATTTATTATATTCGGCAGTTAAAAATACGTAACCAACTAAGTTTACTTTCAGATAATCATCTTTATTTACAATTTGTAACTAAAATAAACATTTGTTATCAAAAATAAGCGCTTTGGAGTTTGAAGTTTTTTTTGTAGAACAGTTTAGAGTGTAGAAGAGTTTATTCAGAGTCATTGTCTCATAGGATCGTGAAGTTTTCTGAACTGGTCACAAATATCACTATAGGCTTCTGAAGGAAATATCATATTTTAAAAGAAGATACTAGCAACGGCCCTAAATCCCTTTGAGAGTTAGACATGGGCAAATTTTTCCGGGTACATTATTTAATGTCGATCTTTCACAGATTTTATTGAGATACTATTGTAAATTATGATCAGATTATAAGGCCTCTTTGCATTCCCATTTCCACATTTCCCGGAAGAAAATGCGGGAACGTGCAAAAGACAAACTCAACTTCTCAGCCAGACAAACATATCTCCCATAAATTTTCTACGTAACTGTCGATGATTTAGCTGCATTTGTAAATATGTAAATCATAAAAATGTTTATTATATTAATGATTTATACTGTTTATACTTATACTATTTCCTGAAATTTCTCTTTATTTGATTTTTCGTAGGTTTCAATATTTTATAAGGGCTTGTAGGTCAACAGGATGTGCTCTATAGTTTATTTTCTATCTATCTATATTTGAGCTCAAAGATTTCCACTACTGGACATACATAGGTCTCCCCCAAGCCTTGGCACAACGATCAGTCCTGCGCTGCCTACATCCAGCGGATCCCCGCGAATCTCAATAGGTCTTCGGTCCACTTTGTAAGAGGCCTACCTACGCGACGTCTTCCGGTACGCAGTCCCTACTCAAGGACTTTTACGGCCCCAGCGACCATCTGTTCTAGTAGCAATGTGCCCACAGTGGACCTTTGACCAGTGTGTGATAACTAGTGATGACATATGGTACAGAGACGCAGTCGCTCATAAGCCTTATCGGAAAGCTGAAGCTCACTGAAAACACAATGGGAGCGCTATAGTTTATTTATGAAATACAAAATTTGGACATTAATCTTTGGTACTAATGTGGCTGATACCTCAAGAGGTTTCTAAAAAAACGGTCGCATGTGTCAATGACAGACAGAGAAAGCGATCCTGTAAGGGTTCCACGGGACTGGAACCTTAAAAATAACAAAAATCCAAATGAAATCTGTCCCAAAAACAAGCTATGGATTCGTAACATGAAGGTGACCGGAAAGTAGGTCGCTCGTGAAGAAAACCTTTAATCGTGTCACTGAACGAAGTCTCTCTATCTACCCCGTGACGCACATAGATTATCGAAAATCTTTTTGCAATGAAATATATGCAATTGACTATTCCTGACTAGAATACAAAGGAACGTCGTTATGCTAAAAGTAAATCTAAATCTAAAACCAAAACGCTGAAAACGAACAAAATTTCAATTTGACAAGTAGAACCACATTATCTTGTTCCAGTATATTAAATACTGAGCTTCTAAATTTGAACTTCATTCAGAAATGTTTTAAGTAAATAAACGCCAATGACATTGCAGTCTTAAATGTCTCTCACTTAAAAAAAAAAGGGTGCGTGTACTTATGTACGCGCGTAAGAAGTTATACTTTGTATTTATTAAATTTATTTCTTTTTTTTTAATTTAAATTTTAATCAATTTGAAAAAAAATCGATTAAACAACATCCTCAAACACGCATATTGGACATCCCTTTTCTTGACATCGTATAAATTCGGTAATTCTCGGTACGGTTCGGAAAGTTCACCTGTGGCTATATTCAGACTCGCCAAGTTACGTCGGTCGTATTGTAATGAGCGATTTAGTGGGCAACTTCATTCTGTTAATTTTGTGTCACGGTGCGCGCGCATCGTAAAATTTCACTCTCATCAATTTTTCATAACGCGCCTAAAAAAGTATAACTTAAAAAAAAACGATCATTTCCTCTTGATATATGTACTAAGAATACAGAATATATTTGGACGGCGACAACATAGGGTATGTAACTGTCGCCTATGGTAATAGTCAACATTGTCAATAGATTGTCAGCTCGAAACACTTGAAAACACACTTACTTAGTTTAATAACATACGATCGAAGTTTCATTGGATGAAACGCCTGTAGGACAATGATGAAGCATGAATATTATTTATTCTAAATACACACATATTATTCTATCAATACTGGATCTACTTTTAGTATGATTGCTTTTTGTAGGCGTTTTTATATTTTTCTTAGGCTCTACGACTTATTGTTTATTATTTTGGATTATTTTTTTGCCCTTGTAGGCAGACGAGCGTACGGCCCACCTGATAGTGAGTGATTACCGTCGCCCATGGACTTCAGCAATGCCAGGGGCAGAGCCAAGCCACTGCCTACCGTTAAGTACTCTCCACAAGCCGCGTTTGAAGAAGGATATGTTTATGAAGGATTTTTTTCAAGAGATTTTACTATAACATAGTCTTATAGAAATTATCACAACCTCAAAATTTTAATGTGTATTCGACGTTATTTACATTTATTAGTAATTGTAATTCATAATTGAATACGTCATTTGATATAGTTACAGTGTAATTCTCGTATCTCCTTACAAAGCGAACACCGCACTATCAATCATATTGATGTAAAACGATATTTCATAGATGATATAATATAAACTCTCGAGATTACACTCGAGTAGATAATGCCTTATCGAATCCTAAAATAGTGAACTTTAATTTTTTTAATATAATATTAAAAATGTTTTTTCTGTGTTTATTTGTTCGTAATATAATGGCTACCACCACAGATATTTGGTTAGATCATTTCAAGGTCAAATTTTCAAATAGAATACGTTGAGTATTGTTAGAGTAGCACTTTTTCAGTTAGTCGCTGTTTATATATAGTTAAGTCAAAAAGTATTGAAATTTATCTAAAATAAGTATTTACATATATTAAAAAACTAAAAAGCCACGCTTGAATAGTAAACCTAATTTAAATGGTTTTTATTCAATCAATCTCGGTCAGAGTATTATTCGAACGTAATAAAAATATTGTATAGTAATTTGTTTTAGATAAGTGCGTTAATTTTCAAGTTAATCGAATTTTGGTGAATATTACATTGAAGGATTCCTTAAAATAAGCCGATAAATCCAAACTAAACCCCAATTCAAAGATGGAGCACGACCAACGATTGATATACCATTTAATGAAAAACAAACACAGTGGAGTAATTTAGTAAATGATTCCGATAACAAAATTTCGGATACTGTTTTAAAACTACTGGTGGTAGGACCTCTTGAGAGTCTGCGCGGGTAGGTACCACCACCCTGCCTATTTCTGCCGTGAAGCGGTAATGCGTTTCGGTTTGAAGGATGGGGCAGCCGTTGTAACGATACCTGAGACATTAGAACTTATATCTCAAGGTTGGCGGCGCATTTACGTTGTAGATGTCTATGGGCTCCAGTAACCACTTAACACCAGGTGGACTGTGAGCTCGTCCATCCATCTCAGCAATAAATAAATAAAACATCAATTTCAATCAAAATGAATTACATCGGTACTGTTGACAATAAGATCTAACGTCGATAACTTCTACAACTTTATTGCATTAATAATCAAATGTATATCATTGTAATTATCATTTTAAACATTGTAAAAAATGTAATATCATTGCAATCTTAAATAAATGTAATCTTTTACATGTGTAAATGTTTATCTAAATGCTCGAGGTTTACTGTCGACGTTATAGAACGACGTTATAGATATATAGTTAACGGCCGTCTGGTGTAGTGGTAAGTGACATGGTCACTACACAAGGGGGTCGCGGGTTCGAATCCCGCCAAGGGAAGATATTTGTATGATAAATATAAATGTCTTTTCCCGGGTTATGGATGTATATTAAATATGTGTATGTGTATAATAAAAAATCTTACATTTATTTCCGTTATTTGGTACCTGTAACACAAGTTCTTTACGAACTTACCACGGGACCAGTTAACGTGGCGTGATTGTTAGTAAATATTTATTATTATTTATTATTATTATAGAATGTAGATAGTATTATGAAAATTCATTTAGGTAGTAATCGGTAATAAAGCACTAAATTAATATACAAAATACGTAATTTTTAGCTACTAAACGTGCTTCACACTGATAATAACCTCCTGTGATATGTTAAATTTATTTGTAATATTTTCATCAAATTAAAATAAAGCAAATATATCTTACTTTAATAGTACTAAACTGTAAAATATTCGAAATGTCGGCAATGTTAATATAATGACATAACACACATTATTATAATGACATTAATATAATGACAATGACATAACACTAGACACTAATAACACTAATATCAATTTTAACCATAGATTATACACTTAATATATTTGATTTTAACTATTCCGTGCTGTAATTGTACATTGCAATTGTAATTTTCTATAATTTAATATAAGTATGTATTTCATTGTTTTTATTGTTGTTGTTATTGCAGTTATTGTTGTTATTGCAGTTATTTTTGTTATTTTAAGCTCAGATAATGATTGGTCAGTCTGATGCTGGTGTGCGCGTCTCTCCACAAATGCCGGCGGAAGATCAGAGCCCCAGTACCGATTGTCTCGATACTGTTAGGCATTGCGGAACCGTTTCCAAGTCTCGTTATTTTTCTGTCAATTTTTGTTTAATTTTTTTTGTAAATTTGTGTTTGGAATAAATGTTTATATTATTATTATTATTGATCAGAACTGTAAAAATAGTTATAACTAGATATTTATAATAATATAAAATAATATTCAATTGATCTTATCTATGCGCCAAAACTCTACAATCATTTCTTATTACTGACTGACTCAGTGGAACAGCAGTTAAGCGCTCTTGGCCGAGGGTTATAACCTCGATTCCCATTTCGAGCAAACATTCTTGTTGCGAACGACTTTGTTTAGTCTCTATTTGGGTGCTTAAAATAAGTTTAATATGAGTTCAGGTGACCACATGATACGGTAGGCCATGACCCGGTTCATCCAGTGAATGTGGCGGAAATTAGTTCGAATTGTGCGAATAAGTGGAGTACAAATCCCATTTACCTCTATAATTTTACGTTACATTAAACAGAAAACATTATTGTCGTCTATACTAATATACGAGTATAAATCTACAGTGGTTTTTACGGATGTTCCGTTATAACTACTAAACCGTGCATCTGATTGACTTGAAACTTGGTATCCGTGTAGAAAATGCATGTACTTAATGGATAGGCTAATATTTATATATATTTATATGAGTCTTGGACTCCCTAAACCAGTTGCGGGGGCGTTAATCATGAGAATCTTTGTGGGGGTGAGAAATAATAATGTTAATTTTAAATGCCCAGCGAAGCGGACGGGTACAGCTAGTATTTAATATTATCAATAAACGGGGCTATTCATAAAATGTTTGCGTTTGTGTCTAAATAATATTGTTCTTTAAATACATAGGCCTTACAATTCATTCACTCTAACGTTTCCCCCGGAGCGAAAATAATCTTCACAAACTTTTTTTTTTATAACTCGGGAATAAATATTAGAAGTTTTGTTTATGTGTCAGATTTCTTCAAAACAGATGCTGAGAAAGAATAACACGAATACTGTTTATTGACTAACTTTTCATGAAAACAGTTTCCTAAATATAAAATAGCAATTTTTTATAAATTCGTTCAGAAGTAATCAGTTTTAGAAAGGGGAATTTTTTAAAAATACTGCTAGGCTGTTTTTTTTAAATGCGTTTAATCACCCTATTAAGTCATTCAGGCGTACGAGAGAGATTGCGACGTGTTTCTAACAGTCTACCCCTAAATTGTTTATAAAAAGGTTAATTTCATGTTGCAGCTCATACAATAAGGGCAAATATAGAAAAACAACCTTATTAGTGCTATGTAAGCCAAAGGCACTTATTACCGTGGCTATATCATAAATACTCAAAAAAGTATTGAAAAACGCGCATTCTTATGATCTAACTATCGGTGGTAGGGAATTCATTGTTTGTATTGAACAAAACTGTTTTACTGATAAACCTTGATTAAAATCTAAAAGAAAACAAAACATTTAAAATGTCGTAATCGCTTTATTTTAGTAACAAAAATCTTAATCAAATACTTTTAGTTCCTAATTAAGAGTGCACAAGTTAAAAAAATCATAAAAACTTGGGAGTGTGGTCCCAATATCAAAACCTCTCTGAGTAAGGTATCTTTATCTTATCATAACAAAATTATATTCTGTAAAAGAACACATAACTTTATCATCCAATTTTAGCTCTATGACTTTATCGAGAACTCTCTCGACTGATTCGAAAGTTAAGAAATGCTTAAATGAGTTTTTGGGGCGTTCAATTCGTTTGGAAACGAAACGTTAAAAAAAATCAACTTTATCACTTTACATTGTTCATCATTGTGATATGTAATTATGACATTATTGTCAGTATTCAATCCTTTTTTAATTAATTTATACAGAGGCATTCAATGTGGTTCGCTGCTTACATTAAGAGCTTGTTTTATATATGAAAGCACTTGCACCCGCCATGATAATTATTTTTCATACCTCAACCTGAAGCATTCTCGTGTAATATGACTATAGAAACCGATATTTATTACTGTCGTTATTCTATACTTGTGTTTCTAAATACTAAGCAAAATAACTGGGTACCATCGCATTGCTACTTCACGGCAGAAATAGACCTACCCGTTCGGACTCAGAAGAGGTCCTACCACTACTAATTACGCAAATTATAATTTTGCGGGTCTGATTTTTATTACACGATGCTATTCTTTCACCGTGGAAGTCAATCGTGAACATCGTTAAGTACGTATTTTATTAGGAAAATCGGTACCCGCCTGCGGGATTCGAACACCGTTGCATAGCTAGATACGAATGCACCGGACGTCTTATCCTTTAAACCGTGACGACTTGAGTCTTCGACATCATATCTCAAAGTGGGTGATAGTTGTGATTGTAATGGACTCCGGTGAATACTTAAGACCAGGGGAGGCGTAAACTTTTCTGTCTTCACTAGCAAAAACGATGAGATAGAAAGACTAGTGAAGTGCTCCACCTGGTGTTAAAAGATTTCCTTTCCATAAAGAAACTAGTGGCCTACTCTTCGCAGAATAGCTGCATAGCGACAGAAAAACCAATGATGATGGTACCTACCCTTACGGGCTCACAACAATTGCTGACACCAGTAATTACTAGATGATGACCGAGCTTTGCTTTTTTTTTTTTTGATAACGCCATCTTGTTGTGTCTTTAAAGCGGTTAGTTGCCCTAAATTAAGAAAAATAGTATTATTATTCGCCAATAGATGTCATGAAGAGTTGATTATTGAAAACACGAATAAAACATCATTTTTTGAAAATAAATCGTAGCTAGATCGATTTTTGGCCCCCGAAATCCCATGTATACTAAATTTTATGAAAATCGTTGGAGCCGTTTCCGAGATTCAGATTATATATATACAAGAATTGCTCGTTTAAAGGAATAAGATGCAAGTACAATAAGTTTTTAACCATAGAAACCTCTTAAAATATACCATTTAAATAAATGCTATTAACCTTGTTTATTGTAATGAAGACTGCAAGGACATATGAAAAGAAGTGTTGATTCATTATAACAAACTCAATTCCTTCACTAAATTATGAAGCAGCTGTTCATAAAAGCAGCGAGAGTGCTTCTTTTATTCGATTGAAATCTTTTTTTTATTTATTTAAGTGCTCGCCATTTAAATTATGATTTACATTCTATTGAAAGAAAATTTCGTGTACCCTTACTTGTAAATTAATGTTAAATTTTTTACCGTGTCCTAATTGAAAACCATTGAATAGCCAACCCGCGCCTCGATAGAATAAAACAAAGAAGTTATGCTCCTATGCCAATATACATACTCGTATATGTCTGTAGCGACTATGATAGACTATTAACTAGTCCTTGATTCATGAGAGATGATGATAACACACATTTTTACGGCAATAAAAATTTAATATTATTAGCCAATTTTTTTCTATACATCGAAAACGTATCCTTTGAGTTTTTACGAGTTAATATTTTAGGTGATTTTATCATCTCCTCTTTACCGCCCCAGATACTAGAGCAGATTAGAACGCCCTACCTAAGATTTTTTGTCATTTTTATATAGTACATCTTACGCCCGAAATTCACCCCCAAATTGCTTTTAGAGGTCTTAAGCGTGTCACTTTTAAAATACTAAGTTTTATAAGAATCTATTTTAGACGCGCATAGTTATTAAATACTTAAAAATTATTGTAACTACAAATTCAATCAATGATTGTTAGCTTAAGAACTGCGATTATCTAAATAATGATAAAATCTTAAGCATCTGATTTTATCTAACATTGTTAAAAGAATATGTAAACCAGCTCAATGGGCGTTAAATT
This sequence comes from Bombyx mandarina, assembly GCF_030267445.1. Classification (NCBI taxonomy): domain Eukaryota; kingdom Metazoa; phylum Arthropoda; class Insecta; order Lepidoptera; family Bombycidae; genus Bombyx; species Bombyx mandarina. The sequence continues at coordinate 10,363,322 of NC_143228.1, forward strand.
GGAAGCTGGAATATCTTACACAAATCACTTTCAAGATTGTATGCAAGTAACGTGAAATCGATTTTCTAGATTTATCTATAGGATTCAAAAACTTCAACATTACTTAAAATGGCAGATATCGTAATTTCGTTGAAGCTTTTTGAGATGAGATTGAACATTTTCAGTTCAGTCAACAAAAAACAGTTTATGTGCCTATAAATTTCGTTGAAAATGAAACTTTGTGTACTCAACTTTAAAGCTTGCAAAAAAAGTATCTTTAATACGCATTCTATAGATTAAATACTATTAAGTCTATCTATATCGGAATAGAAGTGACTATTAATAAGGTTATAATAATATGTAGAAGAGACGGCCGCTGGGGCTAATCAGTTCTCGAGTGGTGTCACTGAAAGACGCAGCGTGGGTACAAAGTGGACCAAAGACATGTTGAAGATTGCGGACCACGGACCACGTTGCGTCGAACAGCGCGGGAGCGGTCATTATAGCTATCCTTGGAAGACCTATGTCCAGCAGTGGACGTCTGTAGACTATGGATCATTTTGCAATACAAAAGATACCAGTATGAAATGTTACTTTATTGAAATGGGAAGTGAGCGTAATCTTTTTTTATCTCCTGTCTGACGCGTGAGCTATTCAAACATGATCAAACAATACCTAAAACCAGTGCGTTCATCTACAGTGCGCTTCCAGAGATCTTTTTTGGCACGTACCATCCGCCTTTGGAATGAGCTCCCCACTACGGTCTTTCCCGAGCGCTTTGACATGTCCTTCTTCAAATTAGGCTTGTGGAGAATTCTTAACGGTAGGCAGCGACATGGCTCTGCCCCTGGCATTGCTGACGTCCACAGGCCACGATAGCCACTCCCCATCTGGTGGACTATATGCTCATCAGTCTAGAAGGGCAATAAAAAGAAATAGTTTGCTTTATTTTCTATATTTTCGATTTCGTCGACCGTAACATCCGTGTTGCTTTAAAGGCGTGATGCAAAGAACTTACGACGTACTATAATATCCTAATTAATCAAAAGAGCCAACAAACGCAACAATTCGAATACAACTACCTACCTTCATATACTAGATGTAAGATTTTCTGTTGCTATAAGTGCCATTTTACACATCAATCCGGAATGCAGGCGACGCAGCAGAAATAGCTACCGACCTCTGTACGCTCACAAAACGTAGTGTTAATTACTAATTTATGCACACCAGTAATCTGACCGCCATATACTTTGGTAAACCCAATAAAACAATAACTTCAAAGGCAAAATACACAGATACATTTATCTAAAAAGTGACACTGTCTAGAAAATTAATTGTATTATAGTTTGCCTTGCATTACTTACTTGCATACTTTGGAATTAATTAATTTTATATTTTCTTTTTCAGGTAAGTTTCAATTGGGAACCGCATATTGAAAAATATCTGTGATGAGCCACAATTCAGTAAGTTGTATTTTAAGTTCGTAAGTAATGTTATCAGCTTTTAATAAGGTTGAGAAGTAGATCTTAACTTATTTAATAGATAGAAGTATAAGTAATTGAAAATTAAGTATGTATTTCGTTTTTTATAATACGAGCTACAATTTCTTGTATCCACATTTCAAGTTTTCACTTATTTTGTGAACATTTGAATTATCTTAGAGGTCTTAAAAGTTTTGTAGCACCTGCTAATCCACAATCGACACAATGCCGTATTTATTTATTATTACTACTAGCTGACCCGGCAGACTTCGTAGTGCCTCAATCGATAAATAAAAGACACATCAAGGGAACACATCAAAGGAAAAACAAAATAGTTTGTTTTTATATAATTTCAAGCTTTTTTATATTTTCTCACCTTTTAAACCTTCCCTGCACTTCCATGAATAATTCAAGACCAAAATTAGCCAAATCGATCCAGCCGTTCTCGAGTTTTAGCGAGACTAACGAACAGCAATTCATTTTTATATATAGAGATTATTACTATAACTTACTATTTTTTATTATAATGCGTTATCGAATTGCACTTTACTATAATGTAAAAAAATCTTCATCTGTATTATGTTTCATGTACATATGCTTCAAGTCAAAGGTATAATAATCACGAGACAGACATCACGAGGTAGACATCACGAGTGATTATGGCGATAACTGCTTTAAACAAACGCCATTACAAATAAGGGCTTGTAGGGATTAAATCGTTATAACTTAAAGAGAATAACTTAAAAATATACATTTCAATGCTCTCGTCTTCCATTGAGATTACACTGTCGCTCCGAACCGCCTGACGGAAACTCATTTTAATTTCGGTTATGTTTTTATTACGTAATTTAAAAGCCCCGGCAATGGGTTTTCTTTCCTCGAAAATTCGTGCAAGAAGGTCAAAAGCTCCGGGCTATATACGGGATGTTGTAGCAACACAGTACAATGTTAATCTCAGAAGATTTTAGATTTTTCGTTCTTTTGTTGTCGATATGATTCAAAAGCACACGCAACGTCGATCTCTAAGAGACAACTTTGAGGACAATTTGAGACATACGTACTCTTGGGTATGTATTTATATATTGTATTTCTCTTTTCAACGAAAAAATCAAGAAAATTTAGAAACTATGTCGTTATTTAACTATAACTATTAAATCAGTTGTGCAGTTTAGGCGTATGCGTTTTTACAGTTTCAGTGGTCACAAAATACCAAAATTCAAATTTCACCAAAGTAAACAAATAGACGATCAATAAATTTTCCACAAACAAATTCTACGAATCCAGAAAGGCTGAGAAAATTTATTTGCTTTTCATTAAGAATGTAAATATGTAATACAATATACTGTGAATTTTGTGTTATTGTTACGATAACAAGGGTTTTGTTTTTGCAGTAGAATCAATGGCCATGAAAATTGTAAAAAAAATCGAAAGATCAGAAATATTTTAATGATAACAACAAACGCGAGATTACACTGTAAAACGTTGAACAATTTTCATTTAAAATAATAATTGTCACAGTTTTAAGTCACAACAGATGATACGCGAGTCATTTTAAGAAACGTAACAATATCTACCAAAGAAATCTGGCATGAATTCACTAGTTTAATGAAAAAACCTATAAAACATTGAACAATAATTTAAGAAATATAAAATTATGAATCTTCAAAACACGTCTACTAAGATCGTAACTTACCTCTATTTTATGGATAATAAACTATATGAACAGTGTAGATATAATGAATCATTTCATTTAAATGACTGAATTTTAGAAAAAAAAAAACTTAGTTTTTTGTTGCTTTACTATATCGTTTTTTTAAATTGAGTTGAGATTTTCGAGAAGTAGTCTTGCCATTAATTATATGGGTTGAGTTCTCTTAATTAGACTTAGACAAAATTATTTAATTTTGAACGTTCTGAGTGTGAACAACTGACGATTGACTTTCATCTTGGACGAGATAGCTGCTTCAATACTCTGATTTTAATTTATAACAACTTTTACACAGTGTTGTTACACCACATGACTGTATATATTTATCAACATCTGAGGAATGTTCTTATCATAGTATCCATCAGCTAAGGAAAAGTGGAGTTTATTTTTGTTGCTTAGATGGGTGGACGAGCTCACAGCCCATTTGGTGTTAAGCAGCTACTGGAGCCCATAGACATCTATGACGTAAATACGCCACCCACCTTAAAATATAAGTTCTAAGATCTCAGCATAGTTACAACGGCTGCCCCACTCTTCAAACCGAAACGCATTACTGCTTCACCAGTAAAGTCGTTTGAACAATGCACATTTTTCATTCAGCCTGAGTTACAGCGAAACGATCCACTATGCATTTACCAATAAACTTAATAAATTGAGGGATACTTTGAATATTAAAAACATTGTTATATTGAAAAAAGCTATGCAAGATTCTCCGTAAACGCCTGGTGAATATAAACGTATCGTATGCTACACACTTTATATTTACATTTCATTCCGGGGACCCTTTCAACTCGATCCCTTTTCAACGATTAGACCGCGCTCTATTCAACTATTCATACAAGTTAATAGGCTTATACTACTCTGGTTGCTTTTTGTATAGCCCCATAAATTAAGTATAACTGAGTTGATCACGAAATGGTCGGTTAAACATTGGCGCTAAAATATTTTATTTAAAATTATTATTGATATAACAGTCTAGAAAAATGTTAATGAAATGCACGTGTGTTACAAAAGATACATATCGTGTAAGGTTTTGCAGTTAAACTTGGACTGGAATATGGTTGTTTTTGTTATAATGTAAAATAATTAATAATAAATTTGTGAATTCACGAACTGCTGCTTAGTCCATTAAATTAATTTTCAAATTTTTCTTTTATTTTACGTTAATAGTATTTTATTACTTTTTGAACTTCAAGAGTTATCTCCTAACACTCTGGGAATACATATACTATATCGTATATTTTATTTCAATGTACATAGTCACTGTCGACTAAAGTAATAAAAATGCCTACATTTGTAAATATTGCTCATAATTTTGTTTCCTAGAAATAATTATGTTTTTACGCTTTTTCACAAGAATGTGCGTACACGGCGCGCGGGCGTGAATTGGAATTCCTTTGTGGACCACATTTCCATAGGAAGGACAACTATGGTCAGGTATTTCAACATAAAATCCCCAATAAAACATAGTTCTGAATATTTCGTGCGACCTCGAATTCAAACCGACTGCGCGGATAATGTATTATTCAAATCTGTAGAAAAAGTTTAGCCAGCCGCTTCATGTTTTCAATGTAGTCATATCTAGCTGCTTACGAATAAATTCTGTATTTATTTTTGATCTTTATTTTAATGACCTTGTTTTTGCGATGATAAATATATTTTGTTAATTTTCGTTGGTGTTGACAAATGCAGACGAGAAACAAATTCACCAACTGTTCAAAAAACAAAACTAGGCCAAAGCCTACGACTGTTAATATGTTCATGAGTGCTTACGCGTTTTGACATGTACACGCTTAACAGGTTTGCTTAAGGTATATCACAACTTATATTACGTTTTATATGTATATAATGAACTTAAAGTTCATAAAAATACCCCCGTTGTACCCGCAGGCTTGCCTTGTGCAAATATCATATTTTCCAAGTAAACTCGTACCTAACAGTTCTTACCAATAACTTCCAATAACAACGTCGTAAGAATCCTCAAAATTTGCGTGAAAAACAGTTTTTTTAGAGCATTGTGTCTATTTCTCTCACTGCTTAGTCATGTCTAGTCGTGCATTCCTATTTTTTTACGACAACCGTAATAGAGATTTAGATTGAAACTTTAACCTAATATCTCATGGTAGTGGTATTCACGCTGTGACGCCGCGGCCGAAAAACTGTCGGCCCGGCTGAGGGAAATCCTGCCGAGCCCCGAGGTGGTGCGTATCTCGCGGCCCGTCAAAATGGCAAAATGGCGGAAGTAAAAATAACGGGCCTCGACGAGTGCGCCACAAAAGAGGAGGTTGCCGTGGCCATAGCGTCGCATCCATGAGTTCTACGCAACCACGTAATATCAGCTGATGAAATAAAAGTTCTTTGAATCGTGGTCTGTATGTATTGAAACCTTGCAAATACTTAAATAAACAGCACGATACGTGATGCCGCACGTCAGGCTACGATTAAACATGAACAACAAGATTTGAAACGTTTCAGACCAATGTTTCGTTGCTTCGAATTCAAAAATAGTCCGACATAGTACATCTGAAGGTCAATCGTTTAAGTGTTTTTTGTTGCTTAGCTGGATGGACGAAAACATGACCCATTTGGTGTTAAGTGGTAACCAAAGCCCATAGACATCTACAACGTAAATGCCGCCGCCCACCTTGAGATATGAATTATAATGTGTCCGTTTTTACAGTACAACGGCTGCCCTGTCCTTTAACACGGTAAGCATTACTGCTTCACGTCATAAATAGACAGGGTGGTCGTATCTAACCGCACAGACTCACGAGACGTCCTACCAGCAGTAGTGTTATTTCGATCAATGGCAATATTCGTGGATGTTTTTTTTTTTTTATTAAAACTTATTGTTTTTTTACGTTAACTGGTCCCGTGCTAAGTTCGTAAAGTACTTGTGTTACAAGTACCAGATAACAGAAATAAATGTAAGATTTTTATTATACACCATTATACACAATATTTTATATACATCCATAACCCTGGAAAATACATTTATATTTATCATAGAAATATCTTCCCTTGGCGGGATTCGAACCCGCGACCACCTTGTGTAGTGACCATGTCACTTGCCACTACACCAGACGGCCGTTGTAATTAAGTAGAAAATTAACTGCTTAAAGAGAATAGTGTTTACAGGTACATAATTGAAGCGGAGATAGATGATGAGCGCCAGTCGATGGCGTTAAGAATCACAGACACATTATTATGTTTTAACCTTAGCGAAATTAATATTAATTTTTGAGAGAACTGTCAAATCCATTATTAATATAATTACTATTGATGAGGCTCTTACAAAATGCCATATTGAATTTAGAGCGTAATAACTGTTTATTAAATCCATAAAGACACAGCATTGTCTCCGAGTTGAAAATCTAATATCCTAACTAATTTAAAAGCCGTTAATAACGAACTGTTATTAAAATTTTCATTGTGAGTTATTTAATTTCAAAGCCTAAACTAGCAATTGGATTACGATTGGAAGTTGATAAAATTATTGAAGTACATAATTCTATTACGAACAAAAGCTCGAATCACGTGCAAGTAGAGCTCTGAAGGTTCTCGAATCTCCGACGTACTCGATATCACAAAGGTTTTTAAAGCAGCTCGTGAGCCACTGATCTAGTAGATAATAGCCTATTCATGAGATCCAACTATCGGGGACCGATCATTGGGATCGTCAACAATAACGGAGTTACACATCGTATGGATAAAATATCGCTGAACGCGGTTACTGAATAAGAATAAAATGCATAATTTGAGAGAAATAATAAATAAAACAATCGGACCTTAATTGATTCGATCATTCTGTTTTTTTTTATTTTATTAGAATGAAGGCTTACTGTTGGCCCGAAAGCCTTTTCAGTTTCACCAGGACAGTTGGGCGAGCACGGACTCGGCCAGGAGGAGTAGGATTTGCTAATAGTTGTCTGAGTGCTTCCGAGAGAGACCTAATATAGGTAGTTCAAGGGCAGATGTTTCGCGAATTCGTCTAATGACGGATCGGAGTCGCGGCCCACTGAGAAACTCAATGAACGTCAAACGGGCCCTAAGCCTACTCCTAGTGCTAGAGCTGCAGACGTCTAATAACATAGTTAGTAGATCTGATGGATCAATAAAGACGTGTCCAGGGCATCGACGGTAACTGGCTCCTGTGTGAAACAGAGTCAAGGAGTAGTCAGCGGCGGCAATGATTATCATAATGTGTGGCCTTATCGAAGTACCGTTCTGACGCTGACTTCAGGTGTTTTGTTATTGATTCAAGGACCAGATCGTCGTGTAGATCGACGTTTCTCACGAACCACGGTGCTCCGACAGCTAACCTACGAAAACAGGATTGAAGGACTTGCAGGATGTCTATGTGGATGCTGGCCACGTGAGCGGACACCACACTTGCGTATGTCATTATAGGTTATAAGCGAGTTTTGTAACACGTCGTCTTGTTCCGAAGGGACTTTATGTGTGGGCGGAATTTAATGGATTTATCCAGGACGACTCCCAGCTACTTGACTTACCAGGCCCAGGGTATGGATTGGCCGAAAAGGTTGAGCGGGGTGTGAGATTTCTGTTTATTTAGTATTGTAGATCCATAATCTAAAACAGAAATCGCCTTAAATGCTGTTATGTATTTGATAGATGGGTATATGCGAGTGACAAGCGCTGATGCAGCGTACAACAAAGAGTATTAGTATCACACAGAAAATTTAGATTTTTTATGCATCCAATAAAACATTTTCTGCCAAAAAATTTATGATGAAATAAAATTGAACAGTTGCCAGATAATGCTCACTATCAAAGAGATCAGATGCGTCTCTACTTTCCTAAAAATGTAATTAATTATTGTTAAATTTCTTAAATAAAGCTTTGATTTTTAATTCATCTTTTTTTTATTGCTTAGATAGTTGGACGGGCTCATAGCCCACCTGGTGTTAAGTGGTTACTGGAGCCTATAGACATCTACAACGTAAATGCGCCACCCACCTTGAGATATAAGTTCTAAGGTCTCAGTATAGTTACAACGGCTGCCCCATCCTTCAAACCGAAACGCATTACTGCTTCACGGCAGAAATAGGCAAGGTGGTGGTACCTATCCGTGCAGACTCACAAGAGGTTCTACCAGCAGTAAGCCACCTACCACTACCTTTAGGTGTTGCTTTAAATTTATCAGTTTATTTAGTTATAAAGAACTTTCTTTGTGTTGCCAAGAACTCGTCGACATGACGTGATTATGGCACGTTGCTTTCACTAAAAATATGGAGCTTTCTCGAGATATACAGGATGTAAGCCGTCACAAAGAGCGTGCGAGCTCTCTTCATATTCAAGAGCCTTAAAGAACACTTATAACAGACAACGAAGACAGGAAACTCAAATACATTTCATAAAACACAATAACTAAGAGAGTAAACTATATATTTTTACAAAATATTTAGAGAGAGACAGAGAGAGAGAGAGAGAGAGAGAGAGAGAGAATGCACTTTATTGCACACCAACACAATTTACATTTAAAAAAAAAAACAGTCAAAAAGCACTTTATTTATAGCCTTTAGCACTTTATTTATAGCCTTTAGCCTCCTTACGCAATAAATGATTTTATTTATTTATTACTTAGATGGGTGGACGAGCTCACCTGGTGCTAAGTGGTTACTGGAGCACATAGACATGTACAACGTAAATGTCGCCACTCTACCTTGAGATATAAGTTCTAGGGTCTCAAGTATAGTTACAACGGCTGTCCCACCCACTCAAACCAAAACGCGTTTTTTTTTATTTTATTTTTATTTCTTAGATGGATGGACGAGCTCACAGCCCACTTGGTGTTAAGTGGTTACTGGAGCCCATAGACATCTACAACGTAAATGCACCACCCACCTCGAGATATAAGCTCTAAGATCTCAGCATAGTTACAACGGCTGCCCCACCCTTGAAACCGAAACGCATTACTGCTTCACGGCGGAAATAGGCGGGGTGGTGGTACCTACCCGTGCGGACTGCCAAGAGGTCCCACCACCAGTAAACGCACGCAAAGCATGTGCATATACTTAAACTACTTATACGCTCAATCTAGCGTTATTATATACTGTCATTACATTATTTACAATGTTTCAAATACTTTACAGTTTTCGTGGTCACGGATGACGAAGTGACTAAAGCGTAAAATTAGTTTTAATTATGTCTACGACTTGCGAAAACCGAATAAAATACTATAATAATAATAATGATATATATATCTTTTATGCAACCAGATTTTCAGTTTTATAAGCGTTTATTATTCGCCTCCTTTTCCCTTTTTAATACGCTTTTATTAGCTTCATACGTTATGTTAGTATGTGTATGTATGTAACGGTAACTTTGAACATGATTTTAACCTCCTTCAAAAGGTTGAATTAACTCAAAATTAGGCACACTTATGAAGGACCGATGACAATTCAATATTTTTAAAAGTTAGACTCGTTATCCTTAATAGGATAAACAGTTTTTCACACGAATATTTGCCAGTTGCGGGAATCGAACCTACGACCCTAAGCCTAGTAGTTAAGGGCGCTAACTACTGCACCAACGAGTCAAAACTGACATTATTATAAAAACTAGCGGCCCCAAAGTAGTCGAAATTCGACTATAATTAATTGAAATTATAAGTTTAAGCATTATTATGGTTCAGTTGTCAAACACTATTATAATTTGATAATATAATCACAGTATTCGCCAAAACTGCACTATAGATCAATAATATTAAAGACAAACAATATTATTCTATTCTCAATTCGACCACAGACTTTAAAAAACAACAAAAGTTTCCCAATTGACAGTAAACAAAGAGTATATTTTTATGTATGTGTTGTGTCAAATACATGGTAGTATGTGTAATACTTTTTTTATTCATATAATGTGCTTTTTATGCATAATTTTAAAAATATATTAGCATACTGCACTTCTTCTCTATATTCTCTATAAGTATAGGAAATTTCATGATCCTCCGTCCGGGCAATTTTCGTAAAAAGGGATACAATTTTTTGCTTAACGTATTAATATATATAATACATAACTAGCTGTACCCGTCCGCTTCGCTGGGCATTTAAAATTAACATTGTTATTTCTCACGCCCATAAAGATTCTCATCATTAACGCCCCCGCAACTGGTGTAGGGAGTCCAACACTCTTATAAATATTAGCCTATCCATTAAGTACATGTATTTTCTACATGGATACCAAGTTTCAAGTCAATCGGATGCATGGTTCAGTAGTTATAAGGGAACATCCGTAAAAACCACTGTAAATTTATATATTACTAGCGACCCGCCCTCGCTTCGCTTCGGAAACATTAAAACACACATGAAACAAACAAAAAAAATTAAAAAAATAAATAAAAAAAGTAGCCTATGTTCATCAGGGACAATATCGGCTTCTAATGGAAAAAGAATTTTTCAAATCGGTCCAGTAGTTTCGGAGCCTATTCGAAGCAAACAAACAAACAAATCTTTCCTCTTTATAATATTATTAAGTATATTAAGTATTAAGTATTAAGTATTAAGTATAGACTAGCCGTACTCGCCCGCTTCGCTGGGCGTTTAAAATTAACATTATTATTTATTGTGATTATTATTAGGGAGTCCAACACTCATATAAATATTAGCCTATCCATTAAGTACATGTATTTTCTACATGGATACCAAGTTTCAAGTCAATCGGATGCATGGTTCAGTAGTTATAACGGAACATCCGTAAAAATCACTGTAGATTTATATATAAGTATAGAAGTATAGATAATACCAGTAGCACAGTCAAGCTACGCTCTACTGCCGTAATCTCCGAACATGTAAAAGCGCTCTTTAAATACGCTAGAGGAAATATATTTAAGAGACAGGTATATGGCAAAAAATATTTCTGGAAGCGTACTGCAGACGAACGAAATGCTGGTGGAATTCCTGTAGAATACTATTCAAGTTGTAGATATTATTTATATATTTGGTATATAGGGTTCGAAATTTAAATTCAACGAAAGCATACGAATTACCATACGCCGTATACATACATATTATTATATTGAATATTAATACGTGAAGCAAAAACTTTGTATCCCTTTTTACGAAAATAGCGCGGACTTTGTTAATATGTTTTATAGTTTATAGTGTAGTTTTGGCGAAATTTGTGATTATAGAAGTATAAAATACAATCATAATAGTGTACAAACTTACAATTCCAATTAATTATAGTCGAATTTCGACTACTGCGGGACCTCTAGTATATTGAATTATTTATTATTTTTGCAAGCTTTTGAGGGATGGGAAATACGGACACATAGGGGACCTCGGGTACAAATGTCCAACAAACTGCGCCTGGTCGTCGACGTGACGTGAATTACGTTGGCAGATTAAGCGTTTTCCCTCTCGTGTTTATAACGAAATACAAACGGTAGATATAGATTAAAATGTCCTCTATTCTCTTTACTAAATTTCACGTGAACGACTTTTGCGGTACTTACGTCCTCTTTTCATTTTAGGTGTATTAAAACTTTTCTACGATCAGTTTGTAAATACAAAAAAAAATGTTAATGTCTACTAAAATTTAATAAGGAAGCATGTTGAGTATATTCGAAGGCATAGTTCCTCAGTCGACGTCGCCCAAAACACGTCATTACGGATCCTCCCGATCCATTAACGATGCTTTTAGGTACCACAAGCACCGGTCACCGTCTTCGTCGAACCCGTCGCTCACGCCGAAGGGCTCGGCGAGCGATTTAACCCATAGACACAGCCCACTGAGTTTCTCGCCCGATCTTCTCAGTGGGTCGCGTTTCCGATCCGGTGATAGATTCTGCGAAGCACTGCTCTTACTAGGGTCAGTATTAGCATCACCCCGGTTTGAACCCCGTGAGCTCACCTACTAGTTAAGGTTACGCTGGAATAGCCTCTCAAGGCTATCAACTTAGGTAGGAAAAAAATTAAAAAAAATAGTTCCTATTGTAATATACAGAGTACCTAGTACGTACATACACATACCTAGTACCGGTAATCGACGAATTATTTTCTCTTAAATTACAAATTACAATTAATTGTAAATTCGTCAAAAAGTCTGCACAACTATTTTTAGGATACGATTTGTTTTAAGTTATTGATCTATAATAAAAAAATAGTCTAGAATTGGAGATCCCGAGAAAAATAAATAACCTACTCTTATGTACCTATATATACCTACTATATAATATCAAGCTATTTTTAAAAATAGTGTATAGCTCCTCTGTTTCTATTGTCAAGATTTATAACAGGCTATTCTTCTAAATAAATCAACAAGTCTTCCATGTTCCATTCTACCCCTAGAAACACACACAAATTTACATAATATTATATATTAATTTTCTGTACCATAAAAATACGTATAGAACATACGTGTAAATAACAGAATAATATCGTTGTAGTTTCTACAATTTGTGCTCTCAATAAATTATTCATACGTCGCGAGGAAATTGAAATGTAAACACAATTTCCTTATTGAGTCCTTCCATAATTTCATGAATCAACACCCGTTTGTGCCGATTCTTAGAAATACCCTCTCACAATTTTAGGAAAAGCAACGCGCTTAACATAATTTGACATCAATAATAAATACGCATTTCTCGTAACGCGAAATATTAAAATCTCCTTAAATAGTACTCGAAACTCTCCCAAAGATTTTTTTTGCTAGCATTATTTATTTAATTCATTAAAAATTTAGATTTTAGTGCTAAGATGTTCAAATCAGTCAACCTCGTGTTAAGGCGTTACTAGAAAACATAGATACCGTCATCCATCTGGAGGTGTCTATGTATCAATTATTATTGTTATGCGCCCCCAGCGCGGTAAATAAAACGTTCTACCAAAGTACAAATTAAAACGGCATTCATCACTTAGAACACTCACAAAACACTTTAAAATTCTTAATTCACTTCTTCTGCTTCGCTTCAGGTGATCCGTTTGCTGCTTCGGTTCGAGTAGTTCTGATTACTAACTCTGCAACGCTTTTATAGTCGATACGACATCCCTAGAATCGTTGAGAACATTCCTCACAAGTCGAGTACCTTCGATGTGTATTTCCGCTATCCGATAATAGATGGCGTTGTACTTCTCGAAAGTTCTAGATGTTATTAGATCCTTCGATATTCGTCTGGCTGTTCGGCGATAGATGGCGTTACTCTTCCCGGCGTAACATTATTGTACTATGAAAATGAACCTCCAAAAATATCTTACAAAAATGCATGCAGACCAAATTACGCTGGATTATGGTAGACATATCATCATCATCATCATCATCTCGGCCACTGCGTAACATAGGCCTCTTCAGTTGATGTTCAGTGCGGCTGGTCCATTGCCAACTGTACCCAACGTGACCCAGCGATTCTCACTAGGTCGTCGGTCCATATGATAGGTGCTCTTGTACGCTGCCCAGCCGAGTTGGATCCGCGTACTGACTCTCACGAAGTTAGACTTACCTAATGGGACCGCCTGTTCCAGATACATATATTCGTTTACAACTTCAAGAGTAGTGTTCCAAACATTTACTACGGTGAGCTTGACATGAACATTGAACATGATTTAAATATTATCCGTATTCATTAGACTTATAAAAGCGGATAAATGCAGTAAGGCCTTATTGCGAACTCCTAAATTTTTGTAAAGTTATCTAATAGAGCAGATGATGGCTAATTGAATTATTAACTTTATTGCTTACAAGCTGAAATGCGTGGACTTATATAGAACAGGACAAACAGCACGACGCTGGTTTCTAAGCATTCATTCACAATAACCTAGATACTCACCACCAAAAATCATTTAACTTCAAACAATGCTCAATTTTCGATTCAGCGTACTCACGTATAAAATATGAATTCAAACTACAGAGTAGTCTCTATTTACAGAGAGCACAAAAATACTAGCTCAATACTAATATATTTTATTTTACTATATCTACTTATACTTTGAATCCAATTGTATATTATGCATTACATAATAATATTTATTTCACTCTCGATCTCCCAATCGATAACATGCAGCCGAAGGAAATCTGCAATATTTTAATTACTCATATTATATAAATTTAAATTTTTGAAAAAATATTCATGGCAATTCTCTGTTTCCGATCCACAACGCCTACCATTTTTAATAAATATTTTTTTTAACTAAATAACAAAACTATTTCTATGAGGAAAATACCTTTTTTGTTGTAAGTCTGTTATCGAAACACCTTTCACGTCAAGCTTGGGGAAAGCGGATCATAAGCTCGTAACCAGAATGAGATAAGCTCCGTTGATGTATTCCTGCTGATCTGGGTAGGATGTAGGAAAGCGCACAGGGAAGAGCTTCGGTGCTAGGCACATTTATTTTGAAAGCAACCTTCTCTAAGAAAACAAACAAACAAACTTTTACTTTTAGGTGCTACAAGATCTTAAGTGCTGTTCACTGAAGAACTAGTAAACATAAATGAAACCTTTATTTTTTCTTCCAATGGTACCTGTGTAGCGTAAATTTTTTAAAGCAGAAAAAATCAGAATTTTTCTGTTATGCTAGGTTCTAAATTTAATTTTCATTAAGATTTCACACTCGAACCTATTTCAAAAGATCTTAAATTTAAAGTTGACAAATGTTACCTTCAGATACCTTAATAACTTAAAAAAATAGCATGTGGTCCTACTTGTACTGTTACTCGTGTCCTAGCATTGAATTAAAGTAGCGACATCTGTTTTAGAAGAGAAGCACTAAATGAAAATGAAAAGTAAACAGATGTCGTTTCAGTTTCAACACAAACAGCGAGCTGTGTGACCGCGAACGCTTCATAGCGCTTTCTTCAGTTTTTGGTTCGGATAACTACTCATAGATGGCACTCTTCTGCATAACTGTGAAAATCAATACTTTTACATCAGTAAATTTTAAATTTATTTCTTTAGTTTTATTGCTTCAAATATCTACTAAAAGAAAGAAGTGAATTTATGATCTTGGCATTTCTTTTAAGTAATGTTTTGTGCTGCGAACATAATTTTGTACTCTGCGAAATAAAATTTCTTATTTGCTTTAAAATATGTTTTTCGTCAACAATTTCTTCAGCAATGCCAGGGGCACAGTAAAGTCGATGTCTGCTGTTTTATTTCGTGCCATTTTGATTCTTAAAAATTCATTTGACAAATAATAAAATATTTTAATACGAAAGTAAAACTTGATTAATGTTAAGTATTCGTGCCCAAACCACTGAACCGATTATGATTTTGATGAAATTCAATATGGAAATATTATGAACCCTAGGAAACATATAGAGTACCTTTCATCCCACCGGTGAGCGCGGATCTCCGACCATGCGATATAAAAATTTGTCTAGGCGGGTGAAGTTACGGCCAAAAGGCTACTTTACTGTCAATTTTTATTTAAAAATTGCACAGACTGCATAATTAACAGGTAGGCCCTATAAACAAACTAAATATTTTGTTATATCGAATTTTATTAATTTAATTTTCACTAATTAAAACCAAGACTTCCCTAGCTTAAGGCTCAAGTTTTAACATATTTAAAGAACAAAAACGGCTATACTTGTTTATAGCATTACACACTGGATCTGGGCTCTTCCCAGTGCACATGAATTTCATCAATAAATTTAAAGGCGCTCACTTTTTCTTTACCAAATCGTTTACTTTATGCGCCGCCAATACATTTGTTGTTTAGTTGGTTCGATTTCATGTGACCTTGCTTTAAAAATGTCCTTTAAAATTATATTACATAAACGTTGTCCAGATTAGAAATATTTAAACCATATCATCTCTCGTTTGCCATTAATGTTTATTTAAAGTGTATTGTGAGAAGCGAGATAAAGCCGCCCAAATATTTATTTAATTATATCTACGACCCGCGAACACCGAAAGAAATACCAAACGTTCTCGTATTCACGAAGTCCGTCGAGAGAGAATAATTTTCAAATGAAATTTTGTTTATGAAAAGATGTCGGTATTTGACTGCAGATATTTACATAGATACATGAGCTCGTAGTTTTGGGTCGACGAACGCGGAGCCCCGCCCCTGGCAATGACGTCACGACTCTGACGTCAGCGACCCACCTGCCCCCGTACATTCCCACCCCCGTCCCCGGGGATTCAACATTCTGAGCTTTATAAAGTCTAAATTAAACCAATTAATTGCATTCGCGTAATTAAATTAACGCGAGCTGTCAGTATGTGCACGTGCGTCATGTAATATGTGTTCTACGTTATTATTTTGAGGCTAACATAGCCCATGTTATTTAATACGGTATAACGTTTCTGTTTCAGCAGCTCCCACTTCCTTTGTTTTGCGAAGCCGTATTGTATTCCGCAGGTTTTGTTATTAAGGAACGTTTTGGCGTAAAGAATGCTAGATGATGCCGAGCTTTGCTCTGTTTTTTTTTTTTTGATAACGCCATCTTGTTGTTTCTTTAAAGCGGTTAGTTGCCCTAAATTAAGAAAAATAGTATTATTATTCGCGAATAGATGTCGGGAAGAGTTGATTGTTGAAAACACGAATAAAACAACATTTTCTGAAAATAAATCGTAGTTAGATCGATTTATCGCCTCCGAAATCCCCTGTATAGAAAATTTTATGAAAATCGTTGCAGCCGTTTCCGAGATTCACATTTTCATTCAGATTCAGATTCAGATTATATATATATATATATATATATTACTATACAAGAATTGCTCTTTTAAAGGTTTAAAGTATAAACGCTTTGTTACGAACTTTGTTTCATCGAAGGTTTTAGTAGAACGAGAAAAATCATAACATAGTCGCGCAGCTGCGTAGCTAGTCCGGGAAAAATTGTCTATTCTTCGATCTTCAAAACTTGAAACTTCGCTGAACTGTTTGATATATTTTTTTCTCGGTCGGTGGACGAGCTCATAGCCCACCTGGTGTTAAGTGGTCACTGGAGCTCATAGACATCCACAACGTAAATGCCGTCACCCACCTTGAGATAAGACTTGTAAGATCTCAGTATAGTTTCAACGGCTTCTCCACCCTTCAAACCGAAAGGCATTACTGCTTCACGGCAGAAATGTGCAGGGTGGTGGTACCTATCCGTGCGGACTCACAAGAGGTCCTACCACCAGTAATTACGCAAATTATAATTTTGCGGGTTTGATTTTTATTGCACGATGCTATTCCTTCACCGTGGAAGTCAATCGTGAACACTTGTTAGGTACGTATTTCAATAGAAAAATTGGTACCCGCCTGCGAGATTCGGACATCGGTGCATTGCTATATACGAATGCACCGGACGTCTTATCCTTTAGGCCACGATGACTTAGTACGAGAAACATTACCATGAGTTTTTTTTTTACGTTTGTAGAGGCTACAAAATCTTAATCGGCGCATAACCGCAACGGTTGTCCGCAATAACAGAGACTTGCCTGTATTCCTCGATTATTACTAGTTCTAGGGCGTACTTTAATTTCGGCGCACACAATGCGGTGCGTAGGTTTCGTCTAGCCGGTGTGGTGGAGCTCGATGAAGTTTAGTCGGTAGTGGATTTTAAGGTTGCTTTTAGGTATCTCAAGCACCAGTCAACGTCCTCACCGAACCCGTCGCTTGCGACGAAAGGCTCGACGAGTAAATTGACCCACACACAGCCTACTGAGTTTCTCGCCGGATCTTCTCAGTGGGTCGCGTTTCCGATCCGGTGGTAGATTCGACGAAGCACTGCTCTTGCCCTAGCAACACTCCCGCTTTGAGCCCCGTGAGCTCACCTACAGATCAAGGAGAAGCTGAAATAGCCTCTCAAAGTTATCAGGATAGGTAGGGAAAAAAATGGATTCTGTGGGGCGGGTGCTTAGCGCGCCTTTCTCAAGGCGTACTCTCCCGGGAGAAATTGGAGGAGGAGGCTCGGTATTCCTCTTCTCCCTTTTCTTCTCTGGAAGCACCGGAGTCCGACATAACCCGGTCTATTATACCCCCGACCGGGTATACCTAAGGGGATTCCCCAGCGCTAAAAAAGGGCGTACTTTATGTCCGCATGCGTAAGTACGCACCGCTACGCGTCCGAAACAGGGGGAACCATTTCGGCCGCGTACCATCAATACGAGCGAGCTTAAGAGGTTAGACATCCATTATACAAAAAATTATGATGTCGATTTCAAATCTCATGGTGGGTGGCGGTTAGTATGTTTATAAGCGCGTTTATAATCAAAAAGAAAAAGATAATCTACATCATTTCTTCAGTTCTAGTTTTTTTGCAATAAGTCCTGTGAGACATAGAACTGATTATGTCGAAAGGAGCGAAAACAAATTCTCATCAAACACAAAAATTTACACAATATTTTAAATAAGATTTGTATAACATTGCATTCATGAAAACTTCAAAACTTGCAGCGTACTTTTAGTGTGTCTAACGTCCCGAAACCTCACTAGAAACAAAGAGTCAAAAGCACATACCTACTATAAAAAAAATTCAGATAGAACATCAACTATTCATTTACTATAGTATTTTCTTCGGTATTCGCGTGTTTTAGACACAATTAAAATTATTTTTATGGTTTTATCGCGCCTTTTAAAATTTAACTATTATATATTATTTCCGATGCTTCCCATATTTAACAGCTTTTTAGTGCGCGGCCGACTAAGTCGTAAAAGTTCATCAACTTTGTCGATTTCAGTCTCTCAATGGAAAGGTCGCTTCGAATTGTACACACATGCTTAATAGATACTATATATTTTTGCCACTCTAAAGCAAGCATACGGCTCGCTTAATGGTAAGTCGTCACTCTTACTTATGGACGTCAATAACGACTTACATTGGCAATACAGAACATATGCATACATACAAGTGTCACGTAAAAGTAATAAGATCGTACATTAAAATTCAAACGCAAGAATTAATTTATTTTTTAAGTGCTGGTCGTATCACCATCGCGCATAATCCGCGAAGCATTCGCGCTTTTTAATTTAAGGCAAAAATTATAAGAGAGATTTGAGCCTTAATCTTAATGTGTCTAGGTGACATTCAAAGCACTTTCTCGATGAACCCTGTTGACTATTAAACGCCAGATAGTCTGTATTATGACTTACGTATACAGCAGATGAATCAAAACGAAGCGTGTTAAAAAGTGAAAAATTTATAATATGTATTTGTAAATAAGAAAAAAAATCAAGTATAATTTTCTCTTCTATTTGTCGACCGATTCATAAAATGCTTTCTTTTTGTTTAGTTCTATAGGCATCGGTGTGTTTTAATATATAAAAAAAAAATGAAAACAATCTTTTGTAATGTCATAAAGTCGATCTCTATATATAAAAATGAATTGCTGTTCGTTAGTCTCGCTAAAACTCGAGAACGGCTGGACCGATTTGGCTAATTTTGGTCTTGAATTATTTGTGGAAGTCCAGAGAAGGTTTAAAACGTAGACAAATATGAAAATGCTCGGAATTAAATAAAAATAACAATTTTGTTTTTCCTTTGATGTGTCCCCCGTCGGTCTTTTGTTTATCGATTGAGGCACTACGAAGTCTGCCGGCTCAGCTAGTATATTATAAAAACTATAGAGACCTAACACATAAACTAGTTCTTCAGTGAATTACGACAATTCAGTGTTACATTAGTCGTATAACAACATTAATTCAATTACGGTCCATAATTCGGTTACTGTTATAACGTGATAAATTGATACGTTGAAATACACAAGCCCTTGGAAGTTCTCGTCTAATTACTTCCCAAGTAAACAATCAATCAGTTTGGCATTACGTTATCAATTACTCACATGTAATACAAATGACTACGCTTTTATACTTACGCCTATGTTGTAATTTATAACATTTATTATTAAACCCTTATATTGTAAGTTACAATGGAATTAAGAAACGCAAATTTAAAACATTTTTATTTCTTTTAGCTTCATGATATATTTTCCCCCTGTGTCACTTCCGTTGTTTTATTTGACCTACAATTTTAGGAGCCATTGCCACTATCAGGTCAACATGTTGTTAAGTAATTGTTTCATAGATTCATTCAGATAGTTTTAACAAAATTGACTGTCGAAGAGTGCAACAAAACAAAGAATCTCTGTTTTTGTTTCTTCAAAACTTACTGAAGCTATGTGTTTCTGATCCTATGCGGTAACATCGATATTGAGTACCAAAATAAATAACTTGCGTGAATGTCTGACGGTAAAAGAACATCGTTGTATTTTTAGGCTTTTACAGCGTTGAACGAAGTAAACTACAATGTCGGCGCCATGACGCATATTCTGACGTAAAACAATGATTTTCACGTCATGACGTCCGCAGTGAGGTGAACTGTGACGTAGGCATTCAAGTAAATAGATTACGATCTTACTTTCGATCATAGAATACCTAAACCATTCAAAGGTAGAAAATGTAGCAGATTTCATTATTTTTTAATTAATTACTCGCGGAACCCGTAGCAAATACTATTAAGCCAATTTAGAAAAGCATGAATATTGTACGGTGCATTTTCATGAAAACTTTTTTTTATCGTTTTTCTTTTTTCGACATCTCGAAATAATGAAAACTTTTGTGGTCAGCAATGACTAAAATACGTGAAATAATTATGTATCTATGTTTGTTCGTATATTAGAAGTTAAAATCGCTTTCAAGAATACGATCAAACAGCAACTACAACTAATCTATACTAATATTATAAAGCTGAAGAGTTTATTTGTTTGAACGCGCTAATCTCAGGAACAATTTGAAAAATTATTTATAAATTTGAAAAATTATTTCAGTCTTAGATAACCCATTTATTGAGGAAGGCTATAGGCTATATAACGTCATGGTAAGACCAATACAAGTGGAGCACCAATAAAGAATGTTTCAAAATAGGGGCTTAAATGGCTCTTTAACATTCTATAATTCAAAAATATTTTCACTTTCTACGTAAATGAAGTGGGGGTAAAATTTAGTGTTATGCCAAAGTAACTATTTCACGCGGACGAAGTCGCGGGCAAAAGCTAGTACTAAATAAACTACGAACAAATAACAAATACAAAATAATTTATATACATACAGTCGACAGAAAATTATTTAAAATCTATAAAATTCAAGCAATTATCTTAATCATAAATTTAGCATTATTAAAATACATAGCGTACAATCCACGCTAATTACGATAAGACTCAGGCATAGTATGTCACTAAGATTTTTTATGAAAGGTCCCTCTTTGCGTCGCTCTCTTCATTAGTAAGGGTCATGACTCCCCCGCTGCATCATTATCATATGTACAATTGTTCTCCATCTGCCACGATCCTTGGCTTCGCTGAGAACATCGTGGAGTCTTGATATCAAAGCAAGATCGAATTTGGTTTAACCATCTCGTGGGACTGCGTCCTTTGAGACGCTTACAAAGGAGAATATCAAACATTATTTTTAATACGCTTTTATAAGCTTCAGACGTATGTTAGTATGTAACGGCATCTTTGAACATGATTTTGACCCCCTTCAAAACGTCGGATTAACTCGAAATTTTGTATACTTATTAAGGACCGATGAACATACAATATTTAAAAAAAAATAAAAAAATAAGTAAATGAAAAAATTTAAATTCAACTAACAATGAAAAATAAATAACAGTTTAAAAAAACTAACAAAATACGCTTTTTAGAAAATCCAACAAAAAAATAGAAAATAAAATAGTGTAAGAAAAAATGATTTTATTGTAAAAAAAGCGTGGCATATATTTGGCCGCCGGGCAACCCTGTGCAAGAACATGAAGATATACCACTTTTGTTTTTAAGGCTTTCTTTTATTTCTAATTGTAACCACGAAATAGTGAATATCAAACTTGATTCCAATCCAATCTAAATTCGTCAAAATAATTTTAATACATAATATCATTTCGATTGGTAATGATCAATGAATTTAGTGGTCGTTTTATTTATATTTAGAAAAAATGCGAGAGAAGCGATTAAAATGCCATTATTATACTATCAACCTTTACGCATTCTAAGGTTTACTCGTGGGTGACTATACCCGATGCCTTAATACCGCAATACATAATAGGTACATCAGTCACATTTTAATATATTAAGATGAAGTAGTACAACTGTGGAACTAACTAAAATTTATTTCAATACCCATGGAAGTCAGCAATGCCAGAGTCACAGATAAGCCGTTTCCTACCGTATTTTTCTAATGCTATTTACGTTTTCAACTTCCGAAAACCTTACATCCAAATATCGTCTTTTTTAAACATCACTCAAAAGATAATGTATTGGACTTGATTTGCAGCCTCAATGTGTAGTTCAGTGTCGCAGAGATATTAAAATTATTTTTTATTATTATTTTTTACTTAACTTATTTTTTCTACATTCTTTTGTTTGTCGTTGCTTGTTTTTCAAGCGGGCTCTACACATACATGTCTGTCTATAATGGTAATAAAAAAGCTAGTCTTACATTACTTAAGATATTTTAATAATAGTAATAATGGTGATGAATCGACAAGTAATTTAAGCTAAGCCGGGAGCTTACGTATACGCACAAACTTAAAAAAGAAAAGAATTGGTCGAGTACGTGTTTACGATATAAAACTTTACATAAACCTACTACATTTATAACAGACTAGCGACCCGCCCTCGCTTCGCTTCGGAAACATTAAAACACACATGAAACCAAAAAAAAAAAAATAAAAAAAAAAAAAAAAAAGTAGCCTATGTTCATCAGGGACAATGTCGGCTTCTAATGGAAAAAGAATTTTTCAAATCGGTCCAGTAGTTTCGGAGCCTATTCGAAACAAACAAACAAACAAATATTTCCTCTTTATAATATTAGTATAGAAAATTATTGTCCGTAAACTATAACTTTACTGGTGGTAGGACCTTTTGTGAGTCCGCGCGGGTAGGTACCACCACCCTGCCTGTTTCTGCCGTGAAGCAATAATGCGTTTCGGTTTGAAGGGTGGGGCAGCCGTTGTAACTATACTTGAGACCTTAGAACTTATATCTCAAGGTGGGTGGCGCACTTACGTTATAGATGTCTATGGGCTCCAGTAACCACTTAACACCAGGTGGGCTGTGAGCTCGTCCACCCATCTAAGCAATAAAAAAAAAAAAAAACTATAAACCATGCTCGCGAGGGACATAATTTAAATTAATACATTCTTTAATTAATTTCAATTTGTCGAGCCGTAAATGCCGGGGTACTCCTGGGAGGTTACTTGATAACCCCTCTCACCTATATACATTTACTTATAATTCTACTATCGTATTTTCTTCGGTTTTCACGAGTCGTAAACTTAATTAAAACGTATTTTACGGTTTAATCTCGGTATTTTTTACTGTCGTTATATTATTTCGAACCTTTCGAATATTTTATAGTTTTCGTGGTCACGGACGACTGACTTTTTTAATTATGCTACCCCTCATCATCATCATAGTCGGTTACTCTTGGCAGAGTAGTCGTGGTCGTGTGGAATTCTTGTTTATTAAAACCTTGACAGATGTTTTCCATAGTTTGCGAACTGGGGCTTGGCGCACGCACTTGTTAAGTGGGGTTCCGGTAAGGTATTTCACATGATCAGTCCAGCGCGTGGGGATTCGTCCACGAGATCTCTTACCGTTTACCCTACCGTCGTACCTACCTTACCCTACCGTACCCGACCATATGTCGCGTAGGGTAGGGTAAATGCTACCCCTAACTTAGGACAAAGTGAGCTTAGGTCACTTAAGTGACTAATCGCTTTTGCGTTATATATTATAACATCTAGGTAAAGACAAAATGGCTTAGTACAATTTTCACTTGTGTCTGTCAAGTGCCTTCTTAACATGTTTTTATTACCTTGGTATGTATGTTTGTTTGTTTGTATGTAACAGAATATTTTAACGTCATTTTCACGAATTTCGAGAAGTTGAATTAACTTGAAAATTCTCACACGTATCAACAAACAATGACGATAATATTATAACTTCACCCCGTAATACCCTGACCAATATCAACAGGACAACAAAATTAAATTAATTAAATAAGTTCGGTTCGCTATTTATGACTGGTCTTGTTTGGGTTTTATACTCCATATTTTGTTAGCTATTTACAAGCTCTAATATTATCTATGAATTTTATTTCAGTTAAACAGTCAGTTTTTTTTTGTTTTTCAAAATGTCAATAACCAAACTAAAGCCTAAAAATAGGTACCTAGATGAAATAAATCTTGAGGAGTCAGACAATGTCATCGAATTTCGGTCATTGGGCGAATCCTAGCTAATATTATTGTGAGAATATTAATGGTCCTAAAACTGTTAATGTCATGAAAAGATAACGCTACGCTCGTAGGCCTTCGTAGTTTACTCGTAGCGGCTTGCGTAATATAATATACTCCACATATTTTTTTTCTTTTTTAAATTTGCATTAACCCTAATACCTTTAGTTTAGTAGGTACTTAATATTAAACAAACACGAAATATACCTTATGTTATATCAAAACGGAAAATCAATTAGAAAATTTATATAAAATGTAAGCTCTGTTAAAAAAAAACATCTTAAAATCTTAAATTTAGATCGATTCTGCACGGTCCACTTGCTCTCACAAACACCTGAACACCCGTGTCCCGTGAAACTGCAGCTCAAAAATCGATTAAGTCCCAAAGCAGAGTTGAGGTCTCGAGGTGGAGGGCCCTCGTGGAGGGTTTCGGAGTATGCTGAAGGTAGTCGAGGGGAGGCGCATGCGCGGGGCGGGGGCACGCTCTGACGTCACACGTCGCGCCCGGGGCGTCGCGCCAGTGCCTCGCGACCGCGCGCTCAGTCACGCGCGACTCCCGCCCCACATCGTCCCGGCACGATCCCGAGCTTCCATTCTTGATTCTTTATCATAAACAAGCGATTACTGCATTCCCGGGAACCTATTCGTTCTTAACCGTAGCCAACAACGTAGTCCGCATCACACGTTGGTGTCGTGACATCGGTGACACAAGCAAAAGTGCTACAGCGCGCCCACCATATTTGTTATTCATTATAAGTATTTACATAAATTAGACATTATTTAGACATTAGAAGAATTTAGTATGTATGTGGCAATATAAAAATGACCTATTTAAATAAACAGTAAAACATAGTTCAGACGTAAATTAGATTAGCTTGTAACTGAGTGAATGGAATGTGTAACAATAATTTTAAAGTATAATAATAATTTTAAAGATACATTATTACGGGTACGATGTGATTAGTACAACTTTAAGTTTGATGTTTTGAATATAATTTTGTGTAGTCATGTAATATGGAGGACGCTATTTTCTTGGCCTTGGAACATTCTCTTATCCTTGAAACGTTTGGCTCTCTTTGTTTTGGCTCGCAAAACTTGAACATAAACATAAATGACAACGAAATGTTGATAGACGTACATGAGTTTGAATGTATCTTGTAAAATAGTCCTAAGACGTTGAGACATAAGGTCTACTTTTGTTTATCGTGCCGTTGTATCCTGCCTGTACGATGTATTATCTGATAAAGCTTTTATGACGATGGGTCTATTTCAAAATATTTAGTTGCAAATATTTCATCTCAAGCTTAAAGATACGATCTTTATTTTATAATGGTAACGCATTGCATAACAAACAAATGATAATGCTGTGCATAACAAACACGCAAGTGACGATAAGCTATAAAATTAAATGGAGAGTTAAAAGCTTACTTTGTTTTTAAACGTATTAAAAATACAAATCACACAAAATTTATCAGTTTCATTGTTATTCAATTTGTTGGCTTTATGGAAATCATCCTTTGTGCATTGGATCGTCTTTCGGTTAACTAATTTTCTAAACTGACTTCCTAAGTTGTAACACTCAATTATATAATTCCGTTCTTACTAGTTCGTTAGCTGACGATAATGAATTCAGAGCTATTAAAGATTTACAAAAAGTAATAATTTTAAAACTGAACTGAACTGGAGTTACCCATTCACCTGTGACGTCATTTGGGGCCAAAATAAACAACGAGTCAAACAACTTATAATTCTAACGTTTAAATTGAATTCCACAGGCAAGTGCCATTGACAATTAACTGAGAGGTCTTGGCCACAAAATTTGACAAAACACTATTTTTTTTATTTCAAATTTAACCTATAAATTATTTCTCATATTTTCAAACCACTTGAAAATATTTAGACAAATTAGAAATATTTGTCGAGAGCGAATGTTTTGGGATCATATCTAGTGACCCGAAGGCCTTTCCAGCTTCGGGGAAACCAGGAGGGGTGCTTTACTATGTCCTTCGGCTTAACGTTTACTTATGCAGGCAGGATTTTATATTCAGCTACAAAATATTCTCAAAAGGCACCGATGCGAATAAAATACTTAGTACCGTACTCATAAAATGAAATTAAACACGTGTGTTGGTCGGTCTACGATTGAATTGATGATTGTCTACGGTAGAGTAATAGAGACAGACTGACTTGGCGCCCCCTGACTGCCAGACCGAGCGTCCTGGATTCTAATATGAATTCGAAGATCATTGAATAATAGATGATGAACATATTTATTTACTCTGTAATTGGATGTTGAATATCTAGATACATATGCATACATAAAGGGTGGTCCTTATTTAGGGTTTGTCCGAATTTTTTTCACGATAGTCCTAAATTTATTTTAAAAAATTCATGCCAAGCTATAGCTCTTAATTTTAACCCCCCCCCCCTCCTTCCCAGATAACCAAACTATTAAATGAAAATAACAGAGGAAAACATCTGTTATTACATTGGAATTTTTTACGTCATGAACGAATGAACAGATGATGTCGGCAAACAATAATTCTAGTAGAAAATTTAACGGTCTACAAAAAAGGTCACTTATGATTTTTTTCTAACTCTAACTGAAATCTAAATGAATAAGAGCGTTTAAAAGTTTGGTAATCTGGGAGGCCGGGTTAAAATTAAAATATAGAGCTATAGCTTGGCATGAATTTTTTAAAAATAGATTGAGTACTAACGTGAATTTTTTTCGGACAAACCCTAAATAAGGACCACCCTAATACATATAAACATATGTTTATCAGTCTCTGGCTCCCATAGAATAGGGAATTCTAGTTTGGAATCACAAAACCGTGTGTGACTTGTCGCCAGTTTGTATCATTATATTTAGATAACTAATTGAAATACAGAACATTAAAATATTTTTGGTATTAGTTAAATTCATGCAACGCACACGCAACAACGAAACGTTTACGAGACATAGTAACATTAAAAGAGTAGTTCAACAAACTGTTTGAGTTTGAAAATTTCTAAAATAATATTCTCGAAAATAACGCAGTGTCTTATATATCTCTTTAGATTTTGTTCTACGAAATTCATCGCCCCATTTTAGCAAGTAACAGTTCAGTCTCAATTAAGTCATCCTTAACGTTTCCAGACGACTGATTTGTTTAATTAATCTTTCGTATAGAATATAGTTTTACAGACCGATTTCAAAATGTCGTAAACTTTGCAATAAAATTGTAAATTTTTAAAATTAATTATGGAGCTTGTGGTGATTTAAATGCTCATGAATTGTTCAAATTTAAAAATGAAATATACATTTGACTTAAATTGAAATATTTGCTCGTTTATTAGTTCGTGTTTTAAGTACTTGAGTGAAACTTGTCCGAATGAGTCTAAACTTTTTTTCTAATTGTTTTTGACATTTTATGAAATGATAAATAATGTTAGGCCATTCAATCTCTAGATTCGATCGAGTAAAAATAAAATAACCGCTCTATTTTCATTTTTATTAAAATTCTTTAAATGTATTTTCTCACAAATTTTACTGTAAAATAAATTCTGAAGCCTCTTGATTAGGACACCACAAAAGTCGTTCTCACAATGGAGCGTAATTTATATAAAAATTATGTTTGATTTTCGTACTCGCTGGAATCTTCAAACCGAAGCGCCTACGGCTAAAGCCTAACACAACACGAATCTCAAAGCTTTATCAGTTCAAATAAATTAAAGATAACTCCACAACATTCACTGTTAACAGTATAATTCTAACTAGATGATGACCGAGCTTTGCTCGCCCTCTTGTTGTGTCTTTAAAGCAGTTAGTTGCTCTCAATTAAGAAAAATAGTATTATTATTCGCCAATAGATGTTGGGAAGAGTCATAAAGTTGATTATCGATAAAGTTGGTTATTGAAAACACGAATAAAACAACATTTTCTGAAAATAAATCGTAGCTAGATCGATTTATCGCCCCCGAAATCCCCTGTACATTAAATTTCATGAAAATCGTTGGAGCCGTTTCCGAGAATCAGATTATATATATATATATATACAAGAATTGCTCGTTTAAAGGTAGAAGATAATTTCGGACGTAATCTTCAGTCGTCTCTCACAGTCCGAAATCGTATAATTAAACAGCTTCAACCATTTCCAGATTGATATTCGTGGTTTGTTCTAAAACACTTATATTATTCATGTTATCTCGGTGTCTTATTTAAATTAAGCTCTTGAGGATTTCATATTTAATATTCATAACTGTCTCAAACGGAATCGAAACGCGAAATACAATGTTTATATTATACATTAATTCAATTAAATTGATGTTCAGCTTATAGGCTGCTACATAGTGTAATGACCTAATTCCTTATCTGTTTAATTTCAATCATGAATATTAATCGCGAATTTATTAATTAGAATGTATTTTGTTAGTTTTATTTTTAACGTATTCACGGTTTGTGTCTATGTACGCAAAATGTATGAAATAGACCAATTCTCTTAAATTACGCCTGCGCTATCTATTATTACTTGATGGTACTAAGTGGAAAACTTGTCATGAAGTGACATATGAACACATTGAGAATAAAAATAGAAATTAACGTTTACTTGTATATATATGTATAACTAGTCTGGCCATAAATACTGTTACAATTTTTTTTTTTTTTTTATTGCCTAGATATGTGGACGAGCTCACAGCCCACCTGGTGTTAAGTGGTTACTGGAACCCATAGATATCTACAACTTAAAAGCGCCACACACCTTGAGATATAAGTTCTAGGGTCTCAGTATAGTTACAACGGCTGCCCCACCCTTAAAACCGAAACGCATTACTGCTTCACGGCAGAAATAGGCGGGGCGGCGGTACCTACCCGTGCGGACTCACAAGAGGTCCTACCACCAGTATAAAAAAATTAAAAATATTACATTCACTATACTACATACTTCATTAAAAAAATGCATTTTCATTTGTAAATGAACTTATGGCTGGACTAGTTACAGTCAACTACAGTGACGCTTCGCTTTGACTCCAGCTAATTGTAGAAAAACATCAAATCTTGAAACTACTCGCATACCACTTAGTGTACATTAACGTTAGTGTGACAGCGACTATCCCTGGATTACCCTACTATGCTCCTCCCAATCCACTAACGGTGCTTTTAGGTATCCCAAGCACCGGTCATGGTTCTCGTCGAGCCCGTCGCTTGCGACGAAGGGCTCGGCGAGTAAATTAACCCACAGTCACAGCCCACTGAGTTTCTCGCCGGATCTTCTCAGCGGGTCGCGTTTCCGATCCGGTGATAGATTCTGCGAAGCACAGCTCTTGTTAAGGTTCGTGTTAGCAACGTCGTCAGGTTAGAGCCCCGTGAGCTCATCTACTTGCTCGGCGACGCTGACATGGTCTGTCTAGATCATCAGCTTTGGTAGAAAAAAAAACCTACTATACCAAGCTTCATCACAATCGGATGAATAATTTAATAATGCATATAAGGACAAATACGAACATTATGTACACTTATCTATCTATCAGATCTAGTAAGGGAAGCACTGGGTGGTAGTCTGTACGATGGCAATCCATACCACCCGTGACCGAACACTATGGAGGAACATCACATGTGGTCGTGATCCTCAGCAGTGAGGGAACGATATAGAAAGATGTAAATACAATGGTTGATAATTATTATTTATGATACATAGATGTTAAATTCTGGTGCATTTTGAGTTTCCTTTTCATCGTTTATCAAATATTTACATTTATCGTAATCGGATTTTTTTAAGCCCCATAAGGACTAGCAGTACCTTTCGACATATTGGTGGTTCAAATAGTTCATGCATAAAATTGTATTGTTACAGTTAGATACAAAATGCCTCGATAGTGCAGTTAAGAATCATATTAATACTGTTACGTGCTGGGGTTCGGGATAAATAAAAATTCTACCGACATACAAATTAAAACTGTATTAACACTTAGAACACTTGAGGAACACTTTAAAATACTCAATTCACTTCTTCCGCTTCGCTTCAGGTGATCTGTTCGCTGTTTCGCTACGAGTAGATCCGGTTACAAACTGTCTTCGTATTATCTCTGCAATGCTTTTATAGTCGATCGACATCGCTAGAATTATCGAGAACATTCCTGACAAGTCGAGTAGTTTCGATATGTGTTTCCGCAGTTTGACAACAGATGGTGTTGTACTTCTCGAGTGTTCTCGATTTTACTAGTTCTTTTGATATTAGTTTCTGCTATTCAACGATAGATGGCGTTGCTCTTACCGCCGTAAAAATGCCTTAAAACAGCGTCCGCTATTAATACTGTAATACTAATTAGTATAAAGTTAGTATAACTTACTTCAGTGCTTATAATTACAGTAAAATTAATAATTTATATTAGTATATGTATAATTATAGACAATATAGACTGACTCGGTGGTGCAGTAGTTAGCACCCTTGACTGATGCGTCGAGGGTCGTGGGTTCGATTCCCACATCGGGCAATTATTCCGTGATGAACAGGTTTGTTTGGTCTTTGTTTGGGTGTTTTTTATCTATATGTTTATACATATAAGTTTGCTTGTCAGTCTCTGGTACCTTATTGGGACCGATGCGTGATTTGTTCCTATTTATTATTGTTATTATTAAAGTAAAATATATTATAAAATGAACTAAAACTATATTCTAATTTTAATATTAATGATAAATTGTGTAATTATGTGTGGTTGGACCTCTTGTGAGTCCGCACGGGTACCACCACCCTGCTTTTTCCTGCCATGAAGAAGTAATGCGTTTCGGTTTGAAGAGTGGGACAGCCGTTGTAATTATACTGAGACTTTAGAACTTATATCTCAAGGTAGTTGGCGGCATTTACGTTGTAGATGTCTATGGGCTCCAGTAACCACTTAGCACCAGGTGGGCCGTCAGCTCGTCCACCTACCTAAGCAACAAAAACTATAGTATAATTAGCATAATTACAATAAAATCTTCGGTTCTCGCGCGTCTTAGACATAATTAAAACAAGTTTTGAGCACACCAAAAACTAAAGTAATCGAAACATTAGAAATAAATACATATAAAGTGAATAAAAAATGCGAGGTAAATAAATAAAGTGGACGTCTGTGGGCTGATAATAATAATAATAAATAAATAATTAACATTTTTAATATATATAATGAATATGCATCATAAACATTTTTTTTCATTATTTAGATAAGAGCTGCCTGCACTCACAATTGTATAGTAACAACATGAATATGAAACGGTGGTTAATGCCTCTTGCGGTTACCACTACCGCCATTTGGTTTATTTTTACGAACTTGAACCCAGCTTTTATTATAGGATTATAGAACTTAAGGTATCCATTCACTACAACTAACCGTACAAATACTAATACAATAGTTGTGATGATATGATCGAATTTTGACGGAATATCCCAAATTGGATCGATCCATTCAATGAGTAGATTCGTGTGACGTCATTACTATTTTGCTAACTCCAATCAAATACAATTTTCATATCCGTCTTTTATATCTGTCTATTTCATGTTGAGTAGTAACATGAACATTTATTAAATGTATTTTTATGGCTATGTAAAGTTCGACACTGTAACTCTATTTAACGTGCGCTCTTGCTCGAAACATTGTAAGCACGGGGCCAATGAGTTTCACGAAGCTACACGAAGAAAATAAATGATAATAAACAACAAAGTATTTAAGCCTGGGCTTCGTGTCATGCACTTAGTTATTCGACATCAAGGAAATTGCTTCGGAACACCACTTTGGCCTAATTAACGCGGCCCGTACTACATACACGCCTTAGTCAAATATGCAAGTAATTAATTTAAATTTTAATCATGATTTAATTAATAATAGTATAGGCAAGCAACGCTCGCCGCTTTGCCGTATCAATTAACGAATTGCTTTCTATTTAATTAAACGTTTATTTTTTATTATTTTGCTAGATGACCTGACGGTCAGCGCGTGCAAGTTTCAATAAAAATGCTTTTTTTTCTTCCGAGAATTAAAAAAGATGTGTGGTGTCGTAGCACACCGGATAGGAACGAAGTTCCTTATTATAAAAATATTAATGTTAAGTTCTGTTCGAGGTATAAAGAAAATAAAACTGGAGGTTTCGCAACAACCCACGGTCATTCGGTAACGTGCGAGCTTATTGTGGTACACTACATTCACGGTTGTTTGCATAAGAGTTATTGTATTGCGCAAACGAACGCTCTGAGATCGTGGTCAATTAATGATTAAAAAATATGTTATATTTTGTACGTTATTACAAAGTAAAGTCGTACACGTGTGTGCATTACTAATAAAAATCTTATGTTACGGACATTTTTTTCCGGTTAGGGTACCCCTCCGCATCGTCCCATAAGGAACTTCGTTTCAAAAACGCTTAACCGGTTCAGCTGTCATCAAATCGCGGTTATATTGGTAGTGCTGACTAATGGTTCAGGGCGTTATCGGAAGTGCGATAATTATATTATTTAAATAACACTCGTCCTTACACTCGTCATTACTCCTAGCGTTTATTCGCGACTGAACTTAAAAAGTAAATATCAACATTCAACGGAGCTTGCGGGCGCAGCCGCATGTTATAATGACGCACAATTTTGTTTACATAACAATCTGTGTCCCTACAAATAGTATGTGAGACCCGCAAACCAACCCGAAATAGGGAGGTTTTTTTTTTAACTTAGATGGGTGGGAGCTCACAGCCCACCTGGTGTTAAGTGGTTACCGAAGCCCATAGACATCTACAACGTAAATGCGCTACCCACCCTGAGAAATAAGTTCTAAGATCTCAGTATAGTTACAACGGCTGTCCCACCCTTCAAGCCGAAACGCATTACAGCTTCACGACAGAAATAGGCAGGATGGTGGTACCTACCCGCGCGGACTTGCAAGAGGTCCTACCACCAGTAAAAATGTCTACCCACATCCTGCCTATTTCGACCAATCGAATGTTCCGTCCTAAAGAACGTGTTGGCCATTACAGACTTTAACTTTATTTCTCAAGGGAGATAGCCGCATTCATTGAATTTATTACCCATTTATACCCGGGAGCTCATGAGTCAACAGCATTTAAAAAAAAATTGCTAAATCACTATTCAGTTTCCTGAATAAACAAATGACAAGGCAAAATAGTTTCTTTTTAAATTTAGTAAGTAATAAACGGTAGGCAACGGCTTGACTCTGCACCTGGCATTGCTGAAGTACATGGGCGGCTGTAACCACTCACCATCAGGTGGACCGTATGCTCGTCTGCCTACAAGGACAATAAAAGAAAAGAAAAAAAAACACTTTATTTAAAACAATTAAATTCAAATCAACTCCTATATACCTCTCTTTGACTTTGTACAACTTTTGGCTCTA
Organism: Bombyx mandarina; assembly: GCF_030267445.1. Classification (NCBI taxonomy): domain Eukaryota; kingdom Metazoa; phylum Arthropoda; class Insecta; order Lepidoptera; family Bombycidae; genus Bombyx; species Bombyx mandarina. The sequence goes on from NC_143228.1 coordinate 10,397,030, forward strand.
TTGCTGTTATTTGCCTAGGAATTTATGTAGAAGACAAATAAACGCTTTGAATTTCTGAGTCGGTACGTTAATGGAAGTATGTAGTAAAAGGTTGTTATTTCGAAGGCATCGCCGCTGGAAGGGAACGCTTACATTGTTTCTCAATATACCCAGCGTGCTTTTACTGTCTTAACGTCAACAATAAAGTTCTGTATTCAATAATCGTAGAATCCGCATTGAATATGGTATATTTCTCGAAAAAAAATTCTCGGTTGACGTAGTCGTCAACTGCTAACGTAGTGCGACTACGTAAATTGTGATTTCTTAAACTTATGATAATTAAATAACCAAAAAAATTCAGTAAATATTCGACCACGAAAACTGTTAGGTATTCGAAAAAATATAAATGACTAGCTGACCCGGCAGACTTCGTAGTGCCTCAATCGATAAATAAGATCTAAAATAAACTTAAAACAAACAAAAGGAATCCGTCCGACGGGGGACATATCAAAGGAAAAACAAAATTGCTATTTTTATTAAATTCCGAGCATTTTCATATTTATCTACCTTTTAAACTTTCCCTGGTCCTGTCCTGGTGAAACTGGAAAGGCCTCCGGGCTACCAGTAATATTTCAATCATAAAAAAAAAAAAAAAAACTTTCCCTGGACTTCCACAAATAATTCGAGACCAAAATTAGCCAAATCGGTCCAGGCATTCTCGAGTTTTAGCGAGACTTACGAACAGCAATTCATTTTTATATATATAGATAATAATAGATAATAAAAACCGCGAGATTAAACCGTAAAAGTGTTCTTAATTACTTGTAAATACATTTTAATTTAATTTAATTAAATCATTATACGTTTTTACTAGTTATTATTGTAAATCGGAAAGGTAAATGGGTTAGTAGAGAGATCACCATAGCTTACTCTAAACCAACTAACCTAAACTGAAATTGATAAATAATAAAAGATAAACAATATATTAACAGCAGGCATATTTATTAACAGTAAGTATACTAGTGGCTCTACTTAAATATATAAGATATACCAAATAAATGGAAATGTTAATTGAATACACTCTTAATATCCGCCGCTGAATTCATGCAGTTCCTTGATATATAAACGAAATCGGTCCCGGGAGTTCAATCGGATCACTTAATTGGGAATGACATTAATATCCCGGCTTTAACCCGTGGGCGTAAGGGAATACAGAACCATCGCGATGTTTAACGTTTTCACTATGATTACCGGTCACTTGATCGGATCAAATGGCCTATTTAAACCTCTTATCTGTAACAGCTCGACCGGGAATTCCGACGACTCGAATTTCAATTAAATCGAAACATACCATTTCATAAGCAGAATCAAGAAGGAAGCTCGGATATTACGTTCTTAAATTTAGCAATTTGAATGTAAATAGTGTACCTTGATATTATAAATCTTAATAAAAAACGAAAAACAATAGCTGTGTGAATTAGTGTGAACTATTCGGTGCGAAGTAAAACGTGAGAATTAGGATATTGGACTTGTTATAGTTTCACTGTGAATACAAAGTCGAGAGCTAAAATTGAACATGTCAACCGCGGAGTGTAGAAGATGAGCTAAAGTCCCAACGAGAAGGTTTAATATTATGAAGGCTATGAGGAACGCGTGAGCCGCGCCCTGGGCGGGGGTGGCTCGCGGCGCGCGCGCTGTGATGCAATGGGCCAGGATTGGTGCTTCCGACGCAAAAGGAAGCGCAGCAGCAGTCAGGAAGACCACCAACATCCCTCCCGGTAACTATTATCTTCAATGCCGCCATCTTTAATCAGTTATTGATAGCAAAACGGACTGATAGCGTAAATTAAGCCCGCAAAATTATAATTTGCGTAATTACTGGTGGTAGGACGTTTTGTGAGTCCGCACAGGTAGGTACCACCACCCTGCCTATATCTGCCGTGAAGCAGTAATTCGGTTTGAGGGGTGGGGCATCCGTTGTAACTATACTGAGACGTTAAAACTCATGTCTCAAAATGGGTGGCGGCATTTACGTTGTAGTTGTCTATGGGCTCCGGTAAACACTTAGCACCAGGCGGGCTGTGAAGCTCGTCCACCAAACTAAGCACTAAAAAAGAAGAAAAAATAACATTTGCCTACATGATAATTGTTCTGTGTATCACATCGCTGTAAAATATAAATTTGCAGCATAATAGAAATATTTAGTACAATATAATCAACGATGTTTTTTTGATGTAATTCGATTCTCACTGATAATTACTATCATGGATAGTCGATAAGTTCATATTAATCGAATTTCTTTTAAAGTTTAAACTTTAATGAAAAAATATTTAGCTCTAATGTCAACAACAGTACCCTAACAAGTCACATCGCCTCATTCGTGGGATTGTTACTATCCTGAGTATTCCTGAGTACTCTATTATTTTATCTTCCATTTAACAGGCTAGATAAATAAATGCCTGGCACTTCTACTATTGGAATATTTAGTATCTTTTTTTTCTCTACCTATACTGATAGCCTTGAGAGGCTATTCCAGCTTCACCTTAACATGTAAGTGAGCTCACGGGGCTCAAACCGGGAGTGTTGCTAACACTGGCCCTAGCAAGAGCAGTGCTTCGCAGAATCTACCACTGGATCAGAAACGCGACCCATTGAGAAGATCCGCCGAGAAACTCAGTGGTCTGTGTCTATGGGTTAATTCACTCGTCGAGCCCTTCGTCGCGAGCGACGGGTTCGACGAGGACGGTGACCGGTGCTTGTGGCACCTAAAAGCCCCGTTAATGGATCTGGAGATTTGGTATCATTACCCATTGTTCTATACTCCTCATCTCCAAACACTGTTCCCATGAGTCTTGCCGACAGACATCCTCGGTCCGGATAAACACTGCCGGAAATGCTCATTCTTGTACTTACTCTATTCGTCATAGTGACTTATTGTCCGTCATATTCACTTATGGCTCATCTTAAATAGTGCAGAAATGTTCTGATGATGATGATCGAGAAAACAGAGGAGCTACAAGCTTGTGTGTCGATCTAAAGGAGTAAATAAAGATGACATGCACATCATTTGTCAAGAAAGTATCCCCTGAAATTATAGCTGATTAAAATACGTGAGAGACAGTGGTAAAAGCTAATATATAAAATATAGAGAAAAAACATTTTCTAGAAGATTTTCATGAAGTTCCGTGTACCGATAAGATATCGCATAGTTGACGTCTCAACAATCTTCTCTGGATGATAAAACTTGGTAATTAAGTATGACGTCATCGTAATCAATCGAATAAAAATGTTATTGAAGTGTACGAATGAGTAAATAAGACCATCGCATTTTATCAGCAATTATCACTTTAAATAATGCGGTTTCTTTAGACAAAAGATAAGCCACCACACGTAGTACTGTTTATTAAGATTATAATAGTTAAAAAAATACAACTAACTAATCTAATTGTCAACTTGAATTGTGATGCTTAACGAATATTTTTCGGGGGTTGTTGGTAACATTACCAACACAAGAGTATTTTTTTTATATGCATGAGGTTCGCAACATGTTCGCGGTCTCGTTGTAACTACAGAAAACGGAATAACCGTGTGCCTCTAAAAAGTTCGATTTTTATTATAAAAGGCAAGGTTTAAATCTCAGGACGACAATTAAAGGCTAGCCGCTCAGTGTTCCACCAAAATTGTTCTGACATAAAAAGGCCTTTTTTCTTTTTTTCGTATATGGGTGAACGAACTCCCAGTCTACTTGTTATAAGGTAGTTATCAGAGTCCACAGATATCTCAACGTAAATCCCATTCACCTTGAGAAATAAGGTCTAAGGCCCACTCCTAATTTCCTTAAATTGGCCATATGCTTTTTTGTTATTTCGTTACGTGACGATTTCTATCAGTCAACCGCATTAAGGAACTAACTAAAAGCAAAAGAAAACCCAAACTCATTGACTCGCTTGACAATCTCTCATTTTCATTTTGATTTTAGAAACAGTATACCATTTAAAGGCTTTGTATGAGACAAATAGCGTGGTCGTCTTCATGGTAAATGATCCCTAGCGTGTTGCGCGATACAACACCAGTGGCTAATGGATAATTGGATCCTAATGGCCTTCATCGTGTGCAACACGATTAACTCTTAACCTCTCCTCGGTACGTGATGACTGGTCTTTAATGAAACTGCACATTATATTACAATACAGTTATGATGGCTCTCTCGGGATAATAGATCGCAATTCGCGTTACGTTGTCGGTAGTCGCTTTTGTGGTACATTTTGACGAGCGAATCCGTTCCTTTGTTTGGCTGAATACGATATTTATGCTAATTTTATTATTACGTTCCAAATATGCAAAACATTTTTTAGTTGACCTTCAATTTAATTTCATGTAGATTTGTAATTTTTGAGATATCGAAAGCTGAGAGTCGTAATATCAATGTGCCCATAGAAACACTAACGGCAAAATATGGTCGACAGTATTTACACGCATTATTAATATGAGCCAGTGTGATCCGTGTTATATCTTATTTAATATGTCAATTTAATATGAAATCTTCGTAGCCTAAAAGATAAGACGCCCGATGCATTCGTATCAAGTGATGCATCTAAGCCGGTGTTCGATTCCCACAAGCAGGTACCAATTTTACGAATGAAATACGTACTTAATAGTTCACGATTGGCTTCCACAGTGAAGGAATAACATTATGTAATAAAAATCAAACCCGCATAAATAATAAATGGCGTAATTACCGGTGAGTAGGACGTCTTGTGAGTCAGCACGGGCAAGTACCACCACCCTGCCTATTTATGCCGTGAAGCAGTAATGCATTTCGGTTTGAAGGCAATTGAAGGGTGGGGCAGCCGTGCTACTGTAAAAAAACTAAAATGTTAAAATTCATGTCTTGAGGTAGGTGGCAACATTTACGTTATTGATGTCTATTGGTTTCGGTAACCACTTAATATCAGATGGTCCGTTCATAAACCCATCTAAAAAAATGTGTAAGTGTCTGAAAGAGATCGTTCTTAGCGATAAGTTTTTTTTTACTTAATGTTTTGCATTTTTATTTATGATGTTTTTTTTATTGCTTAGATGGATGGACGAGATCACAGCCCACCTGGTGTTAAGTGGTCACTGGTGCCCATAGACATCTACAACGTAAATGCGCCACCCACCTTGAGATATAAATTCTAAAATCTCAGTATAGTTACAACGGCTGCCCCACCCTTCAAACCGAAACGCATTACTGCTTCTCGGCAGAAATAGGCAGGGCGGTGGTACCTACCCGCGCGGACTCACAAGAGGTCCTACCACCAGTAAAATGTAAAGTACGATAAAACATACTTTCTCTCTTTCTATATATATTCTCCTCCTTGTGTGGATAATCTTCAACCCTGGGGGTCATGGTCTCCCTTAATAATTTTCTCCTGGAGTAACCCCCACCAGCCCTATCGATCCTCGGCTGCACGGAGGGCGTCATAAGTTGGGATGTTGAGAGTAAAGCGTATCTGGCCCGAACAGCGCATTGGACTTCTTATGTAATATTCAAACTAAATTATATCTAAGAAAAACATACTGAATTGTTTTTTCCCCTACCTATGCTGATAGCCTTGAGAGGCTATATCAGCTTCGCCCTAACATGTAGGTGAGCTCATTGAGCTCAAACCGGAGTGGTGCTAACACTGGCCCTAGCAAGAGCAGTGCATCGCAGAATCTACCACCGGATCGGAAACGCGACCCACTGAGAAGATCCGGCGTGAAACTCAGCGGGCGACTGAATTGTAATTTACAAAGTATCGTACGCACGTTTGAAAGTACACAAAAAAGGGAACTATAAATCAGACGTTGTGTAGTAAACAAAACTGTTTACAAACCTTGTAAACACGTGAACTATATAATTCAACGGAGCTGCTTAAACGAGCGCTAGAAATAGATGCAATTTAAATCAATATTCACTGTACCGAGAGTCATAAAAGACAAGACACATTATCAATTAGATCAAATGCTACTCATAACTGTGATTTCAATAAATTCAGCAATAGGGTCGCTTTTAAAAAAAAGATGTGTTGTGTCGTGGGACACCGGATAGGAACGAAGTTCCTTATTATAAAAATATTAATTTTAAGTTCTATTCGAGGTATAAAGAAAATAAAACTGGAGGTTTCGCAGCAATCCACGGTCATTCGGTAACATGCGAACTTATTGCGGTACACTTCATTCATGGTTGTTTGCATAAGAGTTAGTGTATTGCGCAAACGAACGCTCTGAAATCGTGGTCAATGAATGATAAAAAAAGTGTTATTTTTGTACGTTATTACAAAGTTAAGTCGTACACTGTGTGCATTACTAATAAAAATCTTACGTTACGGACGTTTTTTCCCGGTTAGGGTAACCCTCCGCATCGTCCCATAAGGAACTTCGTTCCAAAAAAAAGTACTTTCCTAAACATTACCTTTTGATAACTGATCAAAACACTTCATAACACAAATATTCAATACCTCAACGGTTACCATTACCACATACTATAAATCCATTAGTAGTTAACAAAGTAATAACTTTATCGCTACGAATTTTTAATGTCCACTTCCTGTTTGTTTAAGGTAAACTTAATTGCATAACTATGATATAAATAGTAGAATATGCCGCGTAGTCGACCACAGACGCTCCGTAATTGCAACTACGTGCAATCCTGCAGTAATTATCTATGGTCGCAAACGTAATAACATGGACTACGGCCATTACGCGTCAAGGCAACGTCCATTGTACGCAGTCTACGAGACAATTTGCAACACACCGACGCTTGAATCCATATAGCTCTAGAAACACGTGAATATCAAAATAGGCAGTAAGTAAGTAAGTAACAGGCAGTTTTACTGGTGGTAGGACCTCTTGTGAGTCCGCACGGGTAGGTACCACCACCACCCTGCCTGTTTCTGCCGTGAAGCAGTAATACGCTTCGGTTTGAAGGGTGGGGCAGCCGTTGTAACTATACTGAGACCTTAGAACTCATGTCTCAAGGTGGGTGGCGTTTACGTTGTAGATGTCTATGGGCTCCGGTAACCACTTAACACCAGGTGGTCTGTGGGATCATCCACCCATCTAATCAATAAAAAAAAGTTAAAAAAGTAGGCAGCGGCTTGGCTCTGCCCCTGGCATGGCTGAAGTCCATGGGCGACGGTAAACACTCACCATCAGGTGGGCCGTATGTTCGTCTGCCTACAATATATATATATTTGGTAGCCTAAGGGGCTATTCCAGCTATTCACGGATTGGTAGCTGAGTTCACAGACTCAACCTGAGGGATCTTGCTAGCACTGGCCCTTGCAAGAGGGCTTCGCAGAATCAACCACAGCAGCGGAATCGCCACCCACTGAGAAGATCCGTTGAAAAAACATTGGGTTGTATCTCTGGAGCAGTTCACACGTCGAACTCTTGACCACGGCTTGATGAGCCTAAAAGCACCAAAATATAATTGAAGTTAATCGATGATGATGATTAAATTACATCATGTTTTTAATGGTTGCTTATTAATTATTAAACTGAAGCATTCGAGGAAAATAAATATCTAATACCCAATAATTTGATATACTTCCAACGGCCATGCTATGTAATATATTTTGTTAACAGATATTTTATGAAAATTGTTTTGAAACGGATGCGTGTGTACTTTTTGTTATTTCTCGAGGTATTTTTAGGATCTTCCTCTGGATCTAAAGAGACCCAAAGAAACCTTGTTCTAATAATTCTAATAATCATATGATACATATTACAATCAATTACAATTTGATTACAATTTTATAATACATATGAATATCGCGTTTCCAATGTCAAGATTCTGATGTAATGTAGGTGCCGTAACAAAAGACCTAGTTGTTGGGTCAACTTTAAAAGATTGCTAGGAAAATTAGTAAAATAAAAGCCTAATGGAACCGTCGAATTGTTTTGAGTCATACAAAATTCGTGAATCGAACTGCACCAGTGGAGGGCACTGACGTCACCGGTCAAGTTCACGTCCAACGTCTGCCAGAGGTGGTGCCAAAACAATAAAACAAATTCATGTTTCACTGTGCCAATTTTATATAAATTGACTACATTTGCGTCACCCGACATCGACGGGCTGTATACTCCCCGTCAATTTGCTTTTTTAAAATTGACAAGATGTTTTTGAATTATATTGATGCGTCAATCGTACGGGAAATAGATAATTTGAGGCTTTTATTTGTGTTAATATAGCAAAGGTTAATTATGATAAAGGTATTTTTCTTAGATTTCCGATATTTAAAAAAAAAAGAAATATTTCGTTGATGATGAATAATAATAATTGTAAGCTTCTATATTTAATTATAGTAGTTTTTAAATTTCAATTTACTTCTTAAGAAAATATATAAAATACTTGTCACTTTTAGATATGCCTCAATCTTATCAGCGTCTCTTGGTGAGTTTTTTAAAAAAAAAATCGAATAAATTTTATGATTATTTAGATAAACATAATAATTATTGAAAAATTTCAACGCTTACACATTACTTGAGAATTGATGCAAGATTTTGTAAAGAGATTGAAATATAATTTGACCTATAAAGAAACGCATTTTTCATCTACAGCTAAAGTGTGCTTTATGCCAAGGCTATAAGCACAAGTTCTGAACGTCAACCGAGGGACTTGTGTTCTTCTGTAGAGAACAGTTGCGTGCCGGCGTACGCATGCGGCTCGCCCCATTCGACCCCCGGCAAAATGGCGCTAGCAACATGGCCGCCGGGCAGCCGCAGGATGCTCTGTCACGGTACTCCTGTCCGAAACGACGTTGACACGATTTCCCGGCTCGCTATACACCTTGACACGCACATCCGCACAGAAACCGACGGTCTCATCGATTTATCGTTCGGCTTCAGACGACCGTACCGCCGATACGAATCGCGCGTGCAACAAGTGATATCATTTCAAAACTCTGACAGATAAACGTATTGTTATTATTTTATAATGGTGCTGTGATTGTGGGTCACATATAAATAACGTGCCCTTTCGGAGCAGTGGCGGCGCGGGTGAGCTGTGCAGTGAGTGAGTGACGTTGGCCGCTCACGTTCCCCGCGCCGCGCCGCGTAACGTCAACATTGCCGGTCGCGTCCCGCAGACACATCTCACAATCAGACACTCTTCTTATCACTGCATCGATGAACTCTCTAAATGAAGACTTACTTTAACTTCTTTATTCTTATTATTACAAAAATACACTAATTTTATTGTTTTGTGACGTAGTGATATTTTCTGGAGACTGTAAAGCCTCAATAGTTGATTAAATAATTAGAACGATGTAAACTGTAAAATTTTAATACCTATATAATGATAATCAATAATGAGGATAAGTCGAGTGAATAATAGGAAGCAAGTCGACGCTCGTCGGCTTCGAGCCCAGTACACAAATAGTAGCGGTAGCGCTAGCGCGTAAACCGCGTCGGGCCGCACGTGGATCTCGCGTGCGACAACTCGCATAGGATCGAGTCGGGCGCGTCATTGCTCAACGACATTTACACGTGACTGTAACGAACATGAAAGTGTGAAAACAAACAAATGTGTTCCTCGGAGAGTGTTTGTGGAACGGGTCGGAGAAGGGCAGGACGCGTGGCGCGATAGGCACATTATGTTGACGTTCGTGTTCGCGGTGTGGTCTGCGGCGCGCGCGCTGGGCTGGACGTGTGAGGCTCCCGGAACTTCCCCTGAAGTGGAAGAAATACCAGTGCTGCCGCGGCTGCGCTCAGCGCGCGCATCCAGTGACCTTTCCTCCCTTAGCGCGACCACCACCAGCTCCAGCCATACCAGTAGCGGAGAACAATCTAAGAGGTCACATCCTCTAGGTGTATTTATTGACAAGCCAACAATCATTGACGCACAGCATTTGAACGATTTAATTTGACATTTGACCAGTTTTCATAAAATAAGCACACGTGCCTTCAACACACACTAAATCCGCCCACATCCGGTCTTACATATAAATTTAGAATAAGACATATATGTTTCTGATATATCTATGATAATAAAAACAATAATTAGTGTATACTCCAAGAACAATAGGACTATTCAAAATCTGAATGCATGGGAGTGTATTAGCTATTAATGTTAATCTCGTATTCAGTAATAAAAAATGTTAGATATATAATACATATATATGTACATATATGTACACAACTGCACGTCGATTGAATTAATTAAATTACGGGTAACTAAAAAAGTATTTGCCAACAAAGAAATTTACAAATGCCGTAAAATCCTCTCTGTTCAGTTCACCTACAAGGGAATAATTAAGAAATATTATTAAATAACAGGAAATTGGATTCTTCGTTCAGTTTCAAAGAGAGAAACGTCAATAACCGGGACTTTTATTAATTTCTCGAATATTTTTGTTATTAATAAACTAAATGATTGACGTTTTGAAATTTACAAAGATTTTTAAATGCGAAATGAAAATTAATTGGAAATTGTGAAGTTAAAAATTATTGACAACCGGTATTAGTTGACAGATAGACATAGGTTCTTATTATTATACTATACTTTAATATAGTATACGAGTAATATGAACATTTTTCTTTGACGTTTCACATCGTCAATATGAAAAGAGGATTTTTTTTATTTTTCAAAAATTTTGTCATATTTCTTTCAGTCTTCCATCACATAATAAGCAACACAGCTACAAAGCTAGATTCCAATAAAATTTAATTACCTCATGAAGGGTACTGAGGCAGAAAACGGGCTACATTCTTTTCAGGCGACTATCTAGGGTAGAACCAAGCCGGGTACAAACGAATGAGATTTCATGTAGGGGAAGTCAAAAGGCGCAATGGACCAGAATAACATTTTTATTTTTTTATTGCATAGACGCGACAGAGTCTTTTTCTTCTTTTGTTATATTTCTCTGGTGCACAAGGGCCCTTTGAAAAGTCAAATGCTGTGCTTCTGTACAACCTAATATCGCGGAGTCATGTACTACGAATAGATATAAAATGAGTTATTTACTGCAATAGTGCAATACTACAAATGTTTATGAGAAAATCTACTTCTAATTCAGTCTCTAATTACGTCCCAATAAAGCTTAAAAACCTGATGCCGATTCGAACATAAATTTGTTTGTTGAATATCGTAGCTTAAAATTTAATAGCAAATGAATAAAATTAGATTAATTCGCACAACATTATATCGTACTACAGACGTTTACATCCGGTTACTGAGAAGATAAACCAATTAACTGAATCCGTTGAGCATTCGATAATCAATTACAAAGAGTCTTTTATCTCACCCTTTGTAGTTCTGAAACGGTATCGGCACAGGTAAATGACGGTTTCGTGTTCTCCACAGAACGGTAACAAAGTAACAAAGGCGACCGTTAATTATTATGTGACTATCAACGTTGTGTTTCACAATTTGAACAGCGACTAATGGATCGCCTTTTACCCTTACTTATTTAGCTGTAGGATTCAGGAAAACAACAGGAAATAAATAACTATGTTCGTAACAAAATAGTCGGTTACATTACAATCCAAGTGGATTTCAGTTTAACGCGATGAATTAACAGAACGTGTTTGAAATATAGACGCAGCGAATTCATGATGGAAATGGTGATTCAACGTTGCGTTAAACAAAAACGAAATATTAAATACTAGCGACCCGCCCTCGCTTCGCTTCGGAAACATTAAAACACATGAAAACAAAAAAATAAAATAAAATAAAATTAAAAAAAAGTAGCCTATGTTCATCAGGGACAATGTCGGCTTCTAATGGAAAAAGAATTTTTCAAATCGGTCCAGTAGTTTCGGAGCCTATTCGAAACAAACAAACAAACAAATCTTTCCTCTTTATAATATTAGTATAGATAAATATGTACGCTTTAAAACAATTCATTCGGTATTAAATGTTTTGCATAAAATTTACGTTGTTTCTAGAAACATATCGAATGTATTCGCTCTAACAATAAATATTGACTGTCATAATCGATTTCAAACATTTTAACGATTCAAAAAAAAACAACTCTAAAATCTTGGCAGAACACCAGACACTCTACGAGTATAACAAAATAAAAAAATGCAAGCCCGGTATCTCGTAAGTAATTACACATTAGACGTATATGTGTTTTTGTGTGAATAAAATAATCATAGTAATATCATGTCAATCGTATGTTCAAATATTCATCACTAGCGGCCTGCTCCGGCTCCGCTCGGGACTTTAAAAAAAATTTCCATGATATTTGATGTTGCTTATTTTTTTAAATAAAAGTACACTAATTATTGCGGCATAACTATAATAGTTAGACACATGCTGTCGCGACTCTTTTCGTAAATAATAATGTGTTCTACAAAGTCGTAGTTCATTATTTTATTCTATCATCAATAGTTTTCGCAGCGCACGCGATGTAAAGAATATTTTAGGTAATTTTTTTACATCTTTGGTTACATTATTGGAGTTTTAGTAAGGATCCCTAATTTTTTCAAAAAAGATAACAGCCTATGTCACTCGGGAATAGTGTAGCTTCCAAACAGTGAGAGAATTTTTCAAATCGGTTCAGTAGTTTCGGAGCCTATTCAATACAAACAAACAAACAAATCTTTCCTCTTTATAACATTAGTGTAGATTTACAAACACCGTTTCTATTTGTAAACAAATGTCGAGCGTCTGTACTACATGACTCGTGGCTGTTCAATAACCTATCAATCATAGGTAACTAGGTTATTGAAAGGCCATCAAACGGTTTGGCGTATGGTCGGTTGGTCTGGTTGTGGTTCGCGTTAATAATCGTTCGTGGTTAGGTGGAGCGAAGCGCCTCGTCGTTGGAGCGCCCGTGGGGCCGCCCGCAGACCGCTTCGGAGGACGCCAGTTTCCGCACGAAGACGTACCACCGGCAGGTATTGCAGCACAACATTGTGGATTCTATAACATTGTTTGAAGGGTGGAGCAGTCGTTGTAACTATACTTGAGACCTTAGAACTTATATGTCAATGTGAGTGGCGCATTTACGTTGTAGATGTCCATGGGCTCCTGTAACCACTTAACACCAGGTGGGGTGTGAGCTCGTCCACGCATCTAAGCAATAAATAAATAAAAAATTAAAATGGGCCGTGATTTCATCTACCCATCTAAGAAAAAAAAAACTAGGTTTTACGTCTAATTGTAAACATTATTTGAAATTTAAACGCTATATAATCGACCGGACTAACAAAAAAAAATTTTCACCTTATTTTAACTAAGGTTTAACTACACCCCAACAAAATATCTTCAAATAACCTCACTCTTATTCTCACAACTATAAATAATGTAAACGATGAATGAAAGCATGTAGACAATAAATAAGTACGTAACCAAGGATAAAGTATTTTTGTAGGTTTATTTATTATCTGTATCCTAAATTTATATCTAAGGTTAAGGCAATTTAAAAACAGTTTAAATAAGTTGTTGAACTACACACATGGCCCGAAAAACGTAAGATTGGAATGTACAAACGTACATTGGAACGTGCGACCTTTTTTTAATCTTTCGCTGTGTGAAAATTATTGTAAAAGATTAAAAGTAGCATACGATCCACTTTTATTAATACGCTTTAATATGCTCCAGACCTATGTGTGTAACGGAATCTTTGAACATGATTTTGACCCCCTTCAAAACGTCGGATTAACTCGAAATTTGGTATACTTATTAAGGACCCATGACAATTTAATATTTAAAAAAAAAATTGAAAGAAAATTGAAAAAATTGAAATTCAACTAAAAAATGAGAAATAAATAATAGTTTAAAAAAAGCGTGGGCGCATAGTATCTGTAGTTATAAATATTTTATGAACAGATATGAGTGATGGGTTATTTTGATAATATCCTGAAAAGCACCCCACGCTTTTTTACAATAAAATCATTTTTTCTTACACTATTTTTAATTCAAATTTATTAAAATATATTTTCTATTTTTTGTTGGATTTTCTATAAAACCGTATTTTGTTACTTATTTTAAACTATTATTTATTTTATTTAAAGCACAAATTAATTACTGACGGCAAACCGTAATATGAGAGCCCTACAAAGAAGTACTTAATAATCCGCCTAGCCTGTCGCGAAGATGTCGTGCGTTTCGGCTTGAAATACCCTAACTTCTTACCGGCCAACAGCTATTTTCAACCTAACCCATGCAACAGCCCGCTGAGTTTCTCGCCGGATCTTCTCAGCGGGTCGCGATTCCGATCCGGTAGTAGATTCATTCGCGAAGCAATTGCTCTTGAGTTGTTAGGTCTCCTTCGGAGGCGCTCGGGCAGTTCTTAGCAAATCCCTCTCCTTCACGCTGAGCCGTTGCTCGCCCATCTCTGTCCTGCTGAAACTGGAAAGGCCTTCGGGCCACCAGTAATCTTTCAATCATAAAAAAAAGTTATTTTATACTCACAGTTATTATGAGCTTATGATGGAAACATAGTAGCGCTATTCATATGATGTAACTAGCTTCAGTATTATTAAATCTAAGCGTCGCATTAAAAAAAAACATGGAGATATGTTATTTTAACGGGGACGTAGAGCGTATTATTGGCCTTAATAAATTAACCTCATTTTACTTGAAAACTAAAAAAAGATTCTTGACCAAGCCTTTTAACAGCCCTGAGCCAACAACATTACTTCTGTAATGTGGTTACAGGAAAGATAAAAGTAGGAGAAAAGAAAAAGTTTCTTTAACACAACATAAGAATATCAGTACGGTCTGTTACTAAACACAAAACCAATGTTGCGATTTTACACGTAATAATAATATCGCGCCTATCTTCTGTCTATTATCGATTTGAGTTAAAATACCGATAATTTTAAGTGTACCAGTTCAAAATCTGTTACTCTCAAGCCCTTAGCGCCGAGCTTAATAGAAAACAAGCAATAAAATTGAAAAGGTAAAACTAAGAAAATCGATTTTCTCTTGTTTATATTTACTTAGCGAGTTCAATCCGCTACCGGCACAGAAAATGAATTTTCCGATCCGAGTTTCAACACGGATCTCTATTGCTGTACTGCGCGAACAATCTCTGTATCTCTTAAAAGAATATGAAAGCTTGAATAAACACAATTTTGCCACAAAATCCTTGAATTTAATGTGAACAAGTTAACACTGAACATTACTGGCAGTATGTATTAAGCTAAGTAGTTATTAGCATTTTGGAGTTAAAGTAGCTTCTCATCCGAGACAGTACTCCTGATAGATAATAAATACACTTAATGCGTTTAGTTGAAACGGGCATGTGTCGCCTTAAGTTAACCCATAGACACAGCCCACAGAGTTTCTCGCCGCGGATCTTCTCAGTGGGTCGCGTTTCCGATCCCGTGGTAGATTCTGTGAAGCACTGCTCTTGCTAGGGCCAGTGTTAGCAACACTCTGACTTGAGCCCCGTGAGCTCACCTACACGTCAGGGTGAAGCTGAAATAGCCTCTCAAGGCTATCAGCATAGATAGGAAAAAAAACTTAAGTAGCAATTCTCGCAATGGAAATTGACAACGATTCTGATATTAAATCAATAAGATCTAATCGGAAATGCTGAACCCTTACTTCGATAAAACTCTTTTGCCCACCACCTATGCTTCCTGTTCTTTCTTCTTCTTTTTTTGTTATATTCTCTCTCTTCCTCTTTTTAGTATTGTTAATGACAATTATATTAGCAACTACTCTACACGTGTTTGGTGTCATCGCGCTTTTCCTCTGGATCGCTTCGTCTCGTTATGATCCGAAAAGTAGCTCGACCTTCGGTGAGCAGCCTTTGTCTGCTTCAAGCAGAGGCAGCTCGGTTTTAGGCTGCTCAAATGGATAAAGACCTTAAAATACTGGTTTATTACTGGTGGTAGGACCTCTTGTGAGTCCGCACGGGTATGTACCACCACCCTGCCTATTTCTGTCGTGAAGCAGTAATGCGTTTCGGTTTGAAGGGTGGGGCAACCGTTGTAACTATACTTGAGAACTTAGAACTTATATCTCAAGGTGGGTGGCGCATTTACGTTGTAGATGTCTATGGGCTCCGGTAACCACTGTCAATCCACACCAGGTGGGCTGTAAGCTTGTCCAACCATCTAAGCAAAAAAAAAGGAACTAATTTAACAGCGACCTTGCCTGAAGTGTCAACAACACCGGACACGGTTGTATTGCAATGGTGTGAACGGTACAAAAACACATACATCACAAACAAAAAGTCGATTTAATCAACATTACCTACTGATCATAATAAAAACTGGTTTTAAATGTACACTAGAGATCCCGCAGTAGTCGAAATTCGACTATAATTAATTAGAGTTGTAAGTTTGTACACTATTATGATTGTATTTTATACTTCTATAATTAATCACAAATTTCGCCAAGGCTACTCTATAAAAAAATATTAATAAAGACAAACAATATTTAATCTATTCTCTATTTGACCACAGACGTCAAGAACAAAAGTTTGACAATAAATAGTATGCATGCGTGTGTGCGTCAAATACATGGTATGTAGTGTGTGTAATGTTTTCTTTATTGATTTAATGAATCTTTTATGCATTATTAAAAAAAAAAATTAGCAATGTGCACTTCTTCTCTATATTCTCTATAAGTCTGGAAAATTTCATACTCCTCCGTCCGCGCAATTTTCGTAAAAAGGGATACAAAGTTTTTGCTTCACATATTAATATATAGATATCTTGTATACAACTGCTCGCGGACGACTTCCCGTGACAAATTGTAAAGTTGCGACATTTCGTTTTCGTTTCAAAGTATTCAAAACATCATTAATAATTTAATGACAATATAAAACGTGAGATAAAAGTGTAAAAGCAGTTTTAATTAAATTACCGAGCACGGCATTTTGAAATCGATTGTTCCATTCTACAGAGGCGAGCAACAAAAGTACATTAATTTCTTTACTTTTCGACACGTTTTCCTTCTTCCTTTTCTTCTGCGGACTGTAATTTAATAAATTACCCGTCTCGCACCCATCATACATATTATTGTATTATACACGTGCAGGTACAATCTTACTTGAAAAACAAAGATTTGAAAATATTCTTTAGCATTAAACAGCAGTATGGCTATCCTCTTGCTATTACTGATATCCAAGAGCTAGGGCACACTCCAGTCAAGTGGGTTATATGTTCGACTGCCTTAAAAGCCAATAAACTTCAATACGTAAAAATTTTTCAAAATTCAATTTCTACTGGTGGTAGGACCTCTTGTGAGTCCGCACGGGTAGGTACCACCGCGCCGCCTCTTTCTGCTGTAAAGCAGTAATGCGTGTCGGTTCGAAGGGTGGAGCAGCCGTTATAAATAGTACTTGAGACCTTAGAACTCATATCTCTTTTTCATAGAGAAAGCTCCGAGCAATTTTTCAATTGACATAAATAATATTAACATCAAGTAAATAACTGATGAAATTGTACTTTCAAGTACATTCACGCCTTTACACTCAATCCGATGTTTCTCGTCGGATCTTCCTAGCGTATTCCCAGTCGGTGATAGATACAGCTGCTCTTTAACTGTTAAGCATTTCTCAGATAAGCTCGCACATTTTTCGGCAAACCTCGCCCTCCTCCTAAGGTTACCCGCCCAACTGGAAAGCAAGAGGCCAAGGATTCCTTAATTCTAAAAAAGCAATTAAAATCCGTTGGAGTCAACAGTCTCGTAAGACCCTAGATGTCATTGGGAATGATTATCTTCCAGAACTATCTTACTCTTGTATTATGACACTTTATCCGATCGTTTTATCGTAAAGAACGTTTAATATTTAAATCAAAATATAATATAATAATAAAATCAAATAAAAAATATAAATCATAATATACACACAATTGCTATTTTACTAAATTAACAAGTAAATATTATACCACCAAGCCACACTTAATTTTACTTGTTTTCAGAACAGAGACATCTATTGGTACATTTTTGTACTACAGCCGAACAATAAATTCATGAGTTGTTTGACAGATAGTCCTACAGATGGCATTGAATTGGAAAAACTGTTTTGTTACCGATGACATTTCTCAAGGGAAATGCGTCATTTGAATAAAAATCTTAATATACAGTTAGAAGTTCTTTTTTTTAATTAACAAAGCTATGTGGAGTTTGAAAAGTGAAAACTGAGTAAAACATTATAAGCTGCGATACGCACTTGCTTCAACGTCAAAATAATCAATGCTGAGCTATTTTAGTTTTTTGCTATTCAGTTGTACCTATTTCGATATAGAATTAGACTCTTTTTCGCTTACGAGGGCAGCCGAGCGACACTAACAGTGAGCGGTTACAGTCATTCAAAAATGGTAGCAATGCCTTAAACACTGCTAAACCATTACCTGCCGCTCACCTGCTTTTGAAAATAACGCAGTACGACACAGTTTGCGTGCTCACGAACTTTTGTAAAATAAGCAAGTTTATTTCTTGTTTAAATTATAATTCGCCCAACGAAACGTACCTTTATGTACTTATACTATATTTTGATTTTTCATTCAGATATCATCATCAATACTTAATCAATGACGACTAAAAAACCTGATTCCTCATTTGAATTTTCGTTACCACAAAACATATTTAATGCCTAAATGCATTTTATTACTGGTGGTAGGACCTCTTGTGAGTCCGCGCGGGTAGGTACCACCACCCTGCCTATTTCCGCCGTGAAGCGGTAATGCGTTTTGGTTTGAAGGGTGAGGCAGCTCTTGTAACTATACTTGAGACCTTAGAACTTATATCTCAAGGTGGGTGGCGCATTTACGTTGTGGATGTCTATGGGCTCCAGTAACCACTTAACACCAGGCGGGCTGTGAGCTCGTCCACGTAAGAAATAAAAAAAATGCCATAAAACTTATGCCATAAAATTAATATATTTAAATAATAAATTTAAAACGTAATAATGACCGCGAGGCTTCTTGTTGGTCTTTCGAATCGTTTCTGCACGTGTCGTAGGTGTAACAACTTGTTTTACGTTGGTCGACAAAAACTGTGTAGGACCGGCCTATGTACGAGAACAATGCCTGTTTCGTAGACAAAAACTCAGTCCGGTTATACCGTCGACACCCACTCAACAACTATGTGAAAGATAATATTAATTTTAGACTCATAAATTGTGTTTGAACTTTTAATCTGTTGCCTTTCTGTCGTGTAAACTGTCTGTAAGACAACGAGTTTTGTTTAGTTTATTTTTTTTAGTTTCATAAAAACATTGATGCGCTTCATAATTAATTAACTTTACGGCTTATTGTTTAAATGAAAATCACTCGTGTGTAAAAAAGTATTTTCTTTAAAACGCTACGTTGCCAGTACGACTAAAAATGACATCAAAGACTAACAAAGAAAAATCGACGTCAAGTTAAAAATAACGATCAGCCGCTATTGCCGTATGCTAATTCCGTTTTTATAGGATAATTTAAAAAAAAAAAAACACTCGCTAACGTGTTTAAATAGAAAAAAACAATCGTTTTGATAAGCCATTAATCACAGCACTAGCAGACACGCTAAGTCAAACTATTAGTTTTTGTTCATATGTTCGAAATAACAATAAATGCACACTAGTGTGCATATTATGCATAATTAATTATCCGTACGTTAGGATTGCGTCTTTGATTCCCGTCATTTAAATACATTTAGATATTTAAAGCAACTATTTTGGATCGTGGCCTAATAGATAATTAAAACGGTGTAGTCATACGACTAAGCCGTGATTCGATCCTGGATTTAAACCAAAGTCAATACTACGGCAATTCATCAAAAACAAAACAAAATTATGTAATATTACCAACCTAACATCATTCTCCTGCCCTTCTCCATCCATTTCTTCTAGGTCTACCTCTTGCTCCTTCCACATTCATAGTTAACATTATCTTACCAACCTCATTTTCATTTCGTCTCATCACATGTCCATAGCATCCCAAACGCTACTTCGGTGTTTCCCGAGCGCTATGACATGTCCTTCTTCAAACGAGGCTTGTGGAGAGTATTAAACGGTAGGCAGCGGCTTGGCTCTGCCCCTGGCATTGCTGAAGTCCATGGGCGACGGTAACCACTCACCATCAGGTGGGCCGTATGCTCGTCTGCCTACAAGGGCAATAAAAAAAAAAAAAAAAAAAAAACGCGCACTTCTCAGCTTTTTTGTCACAGTTGCCACTTTCACACTTCCTTTAACGTTTTCTAACGTTAAACTCTAACGTAATATTACCAAGCTAACATTGTCTTTAAAACATAATTTTAAAAAAGCCGACTTCAACAAAATTCGATGAACTTATTATCATCGACGTGGCGACGAAATATTAAGCGTTATTAAGCATAACGCAAAAACTAATCATCAGATCTTAAAATATCTATACTAATATTATAAAGAGGAAAGATTTGTTTGTTTGTTTGTTTCGAATAGGCTCCGAAACTACTGGACCGATTTGAAAAATTCTTTTTCCATTAGAAGCCGACATTGTCCCTGATGAACATAGGCTACTTTTTTTTATTTATTTTTTATTTTTTATTTTTTTGTTTCATGTGTGTTTTAATGTTTCCGAAGCGAAGCGAGGGCGGGTCGCTAGTATAATATAAAATAAGACCACAAGAAAAACACCAACCTTCTAATAACAAATGAATCAACAACTTCGGTGTACCTAGAAAAAAAATCTGATGTAACATACGAAAAATGCAGTCGGATTGAGAACCTCCTAGTTTTTTTGAAATCGGCTCAAAACCATAACGCTCCCTGTAAAAGTTTCTGTTTTCATTTTTATTTTAAGCACTTGCAGATGGTTTATCTTGGCGGGATTAAAAAGTATCTACAGAATATTCTACGTAACAGTTTTATCATTAGATAGCATTGACACTGTCGGCGCTAACATAGTTCATACATATCACGTTGTAATGTGAATAAATACGGTTGTGTGTCTATAAACTATGTTTCGATCATATCTACTTAGCACGAATAAATATTCAGACTTTTAAGTTCTTGATATGACCGTGGTTCTAAGGTATTATTTTATCCTATTTATGAAAATTTGTTGATAGTGACGAGATTTAAAACCTTATTTTTAACTTAACGAATCTAATATTCAAACTTTTGATTTAATAGCTTTAAGGTGATTTTAGTTTAGCTCGATGAGAAAATTGTGATTTTAATTATTGTACGTATTTTATTATTATTTTTATATTTTTATTTTACTGAAACTGCGCAATAAATAACTGTATGTATGGGCTGTTAAGCCAAACTACGACGTGGTCGGAGTTTGATTCCCGACCGGAATCGGTCTCTCAAATGGATAAGTCGATAACCCTTGATTAGATCACCACAAGTTTACAAATAAAGCACTAGTAGCCCTGGATGGAAAGGAGTATCTACACACAAAAAGGAAGATGTTTTTAAATATTGAAAATATCAACGATAACTATAAAATAGACGTATGATAAAATAAATACTCATAGTGAACTTGTTCTTATCTTGTTAGGGTTGCCCGATATTACAAAAGTAAACTCTAGCTTGGGGCCGTTGTTTCTGAACGTTTGCTTTTTAAATGGACTTCCCTGTCCCCAAGGTTTTTTCAATTGGTTTCTAATGTGTAATGTAGCATTTATGTTTTGGAACGAAGTTCCTTATGGGACGATGCGGAGGGGTACCCTAACCGGGAATCGTCCGTAACGTAAGATTTTTATTAGTAATGCACACAGTGTACGACTTAACTTTGTAATAACGTACAAAAAATAACATATATTTTTATCATTCATTGACCACGATCTCACAGCGTTCGTTTACGCAATACACTCTTATGCGAACGAACAACCGTGAATGAAATGTACCACAATAAGTTCGCACGTTACCGAATGACCGTGGGTTGCTGCGAAACCTCCAGTTTTATTTTCTTTATACCTCGAATAGAACTTAAAATTAATATTTTTTTATAATAAGGAACTTCGTTCATATCCGGTGGCCCACGACACCACACATCTTTTTTTTCAAGCCTTTTAACACAAGGTGTGACTTTTATTAATATGACATATGATTTGTTCCAGTTTCGATGTGGAGAATGGGGGTGGAGCGGGAGTTGCCGGAGGCGCAAGATCTCCCCTCGAGGGCGGATCTCCGTCAGCCGCTCTCGTCCTGCAGGCCATGCCGCAGCGCCGCGAGTCTTTCCTATACCGCTCAGACTCTGATTTCGAAATGTCACCGAAATCCATGTCCAGGAACAGTTCGATCGCCAGCGAAAGGTAAGCCTAATTAATACTCGTAGATATTCATCAAATAATTACACATATATGGTCTTCTCGCATTAAAACTATATAGTCTCAAAACTTACTAATTTTACAGGAGAGTGTTTTAAAGGACATGTGATATTATTAATATTAATCATCTTTGCAAACATTTTTTTAATATTTTGACCTCTTAAATTATCTGTCTTTTAAAGTAAGATAAAATTATGTATAAATTTTGTTAATAGTAGTCAAAATATAGGTAAACTAAAAAAAAAAAACTAAAACTAAGCTACGCTCTTTTGACAGTATTTATGAGAAAAATACTGGTGACACCAAATGTTACGCATATTAACTCAATTTCGAATATTTTTGGAAATTGTACACTTTTAATGCGAAAAGACGATATTACAAATATATTTTCGAACGATGCAATTAATAGTTGATAATCGAGCAAGATAATCGTTGTAGACAATCGATTATCGGCCTTAATTGCGAAAACCGCAACAATCGAGTGGTCATTCCGGAATGCAAAAGCTGCCTTTCGATTGACGTATGTAATACTTAATGTTAAATTTGTTCACACTAGACAAGAACAATATTTCCTGATATTCTGGGCTGCTTATACTAACTGGTAAAAATTGTGCGCTATTGTTTGCCTCTAATAAATTAATTCACAAGTTTATTTAATAAATTTTCGCAAATTTATTTGATCAATGTCTTTAGCCATCATCAAAGGACTAAAAAGCACTTGTGATTTGTGAAAACATTTATTATGTGCGTTCGTTCCTTCGAGAACGAATTCAAAAGAGATTTCCCAAACCTTGATTATAGTATAATTAACGTAATTTAAAAATACATGGCGTAACAAAACTATCTAACAATGAACAACAATCCATCATATAGGTATTATGATAAAATACCACGTTATTTTTCAACCGGGTTATTGATACTATACTATTATCAGCGTATCTGAGCCTTTAAGCCCTTAAATTAAATTTTATAATTCCTTTAAAAAGAAAATACGAAATATTATAGTTCTCGCGTTCCAATAAAATCCTGAGGACGATAATTTTGCGTGGCGCTCAATATGATCAATTAAAATTCTCTAAATATATATATACATATATATATTGTATTTCGATGTCCTTTGATAGGATCAAAGAAATATGTTAATAAATTCATAAAGTTACTGATTGGAACTAGTTTTACGATTTTCAGACGGAATCTTTAAAATTAAAAATGGGCCATAAACGCAAATTCCAAATGAAAATCTGTTACACTCCTGTCCGTCAAATATTATATGCAATTTTCAACTTTACTTAAAAAATACTGTGAGTCCATAAGTAATTTCAAATTGTGATTCAAGAGCGCCTTAGCTCTGATATTTCCCCATTAAAATTCTTTCAATTCTTTTTCATTATTTATTACATACATTTAAAAATAATAATGTAACGAGAAAATCATTATCTTTATAATTTTAGGATTAGATTTGTGATTATTTGACAAACAAACAAATACACATAAATAGAACAAACATAGATAAGCTAATGTTTGATTACGTTTTATACATGGGGTACACAATAAAACTGTCTACAGTTTTTTTCTTAAATTTTCCGAACTCCTTATACCAAATTTTGATACATTTTTTATAACTTTCATTCACGATGATACCACTTTTATTAGATGACACTGTTTGATAATGTACAGGCTATCACAACTCCACTTATTATGTAATTGTTGTTTGAACACCTACCTAATCGTTTATTATCACTATGATAATATCATTCTTTGCTACGAAAAGGTCAGAAATATATAAAGATCTTTTGATTTTTACAAAATGAGTGCGATAACTACTCAGCTGTCCTTAAATATGAAACAGCAATACGCATTGTTGCCGTTGGAGTCAGTCCCGAGTTTTAGAACAGATACTTTCATCGAAACAACGCTGCTTCGAACCAAGAACCAAAGTAAGCTATCACTTAAGCCGTTTAAATGTTGTAACAAACTAACAAGTAGCAAAGCTTACTGACCAACAGCCAACATTCGGTGATAGCATGCGTATTGGTGGATGAAACAATCAAGTTACAATGCTGAAGATGTTTGTATTTCGCTCACGCACCGAGTTGGTCTCTCGCTGTTGCCATCACTTCTAAAGAGCCTGTTAATACACACTCACCACACTACTCTCTAGCACAATATAATTCGATGTGTCGCTGAACCAAACCCGCATACAAAGCGCGCCCCAACCCGCTTAGGTGGCGTAACATAATTAATGCCCTCTGAAGTCTCCGTTCTTTCTTTCTTTTCCTTATTTTTTAATTGCTTACAGATTCAAGGAGGCTGAGGCAGCACAACTGGACAGAGCGTACGTATTATCATCTCCGCACGACTAACTAGCACTGCACTGCTTTCTTTGTCTGTCTCAGTTTTCTTGGCTTACCATCCAGTAACGCTTTGTGATCCTCAATACGCTTGTGGGTTCCTTCTTTTTTTGATGTGAAATTTCTGAATTAAACATACATATAATAGATATATTTTAATATTCTGTTTCATAGTAAACGTAGGTTTTTACTGTTTTTATTATTCAACAATTTATATGATTGCACGAGTATTATAGATAGGTTTTAGCGTTTATTAAACCACGAGCCTAATTTATGTAGGGAATTTAAATTTAATAATATTAAAATATATGAAACAATTATACATAAAAATCTACGGAAGACAGGAAACAATTTTAGTTTCCAGTGTTGAAATTTAAAGTGAGTCATTTATATACATGTGTATAGGTATCCAAGCAAAACTATCGAAAATAACACGAATAGTGAATGATACGTTTGACGTTATCAAAATATTAATGAATGATTATGTAGTTGAAGTGGTTCAACTTCATGGGTAATCGGTATGATATCGCATGTCACCAAGTGAAAAAACCGGATCTGATGTTATTTACAAATTACAATCGTTGTAAATACATTTTTTTTTATACGCTTTTACTCTGATTAATATTTCGCAGACAAATTACTTGCTATTGATTATTTTATTCTGATTTACTCTCTCTATATATCTATTACTCTGAATAATATTGCATCGACGTTACTTATACGTATACTTACAAAATTAAATTATAAAATTTTCAAAATCAAACGGATCCTCGGCTACTTGATTTGTTACTTTAGCCTAAAAAATGACACGACCTAAGATCCTCAAGCAAGGAGTTAGGGGAAGCAGCTGCAGAAGCTAAGTACGGAAATTGAGAATTATCCGTCCGGAGCCGTTCGGATTGTCGATAATCCCATTCTCACGGATCGTTTGGAGCCTCTGGGTCTGCGGAGGGACTTCGGTTCCCACTGTATTTTGTACCGTATATTCCATGGGGAGTGCTCTGAGGAATTGCTTGAGATGATAACCATCATCTCGTTTTTACCATCGCACCGCCCGCCATCGGAGGAGAATTCATCCATACTACCTGGAGCCACTACGTTCGTCCACAGTGCGTCTCCAGAGATCTTTTTTGCCACGTACCATCCGGCTTTAGAATGAGCTCCCCTCCACGGTGTTTCCCGAGCGCTATGACATTTCCTTCTTCAAACGAGGCTTGTGGAGAATATTAAACGGTAGGCAGCGGCTTGGCTCTGCCCCTGGCATTGCTGCCGTCCATGAGCGATGGTAACCACTCACCATAAAGTGGGCCGAATGCTTGTCTGCCTATACGGCTATTAAAAAAAATTAGTTTTAATCATATCCACGATACGTGAAAACCGAAAAACATAATGAACATATAATACTATATTCATCTAGTGATTGCTTTTTCGTGGGCGCCTTAAGCACTCATCCGAGAACGACCAGCAGATCCCAACATACTGCTATCGTAAACTGGCATTTGCGGGATGGTAAAGCGTATTATAAGCTCACGTGAGTGGGTACCATTGTCTCGCCTATTTCTATTACCGCGAAAAAGTCAGGCATTCTGTTTTATATGATGGAACCGCCGGCAATGCAGTTGAGCTTTTGATCTCAAGTCTCTAAGTGGGTGTCGACATTCACTTCATTATTATTACTATTATTATTACATTATCTTACATCATTATTACATTATTAATGGGTTCTGGTAACATTTTAACTCCGTGTTCTCCGTGAACACGTGTAGCTGTCTATTCATTATTAAAATGAAACATTGTTAGCGCTTTGATGAAGTGGTTAGCGAATCTGACTATCACCAGAAGGTCTGGCGTTGATTTCCGGACAGAGTCAGTATATTACGATGCAAGTGTGGAATCCCGCCCGCAAAATGCTAACATCCCATCAGTTTTTTTTTAATTGCTTAGATTGTTGGACGAGCTCACAGCCCACCAGTGGTCACTGAAGCCCATAGACATCTACAGCGTAAATATGCCACCCACCTTGAGATATAAGTTCTAAGGTCTCAGTATAGTTACACTGGCTGCCCCACCCTTCAAACCGAAACGCATACTGCTTCACGGCAGAAATAGTCAGGGTGGTGGTACCTACCCGTGCCGACTCACAAGAGGTCCTACCACCACTAATTATGCAAATTAGAATCCAAGACTTGGGATCAAACTATACGGGCTCGTCTATCACAGCAGTTTAATCTCCATCTTAAGAGTGCTATTCATGCACCTTTGTTTCTGGAGGATGATATCGATTTCCCTTGTGGCTAAGGCCTTATAACAGAGATCTTCATAGCATTTTTGCGTTTCATCAGAAAACTCATAAGACAATGTCGATTAACCTAACGATTGAATCATCGACAACGATGCTTCGACGAACTTAACGAGTGCTAATTAATTACAAACGACATTAATTAATACCCAATTAAGAAAGCCACTTGAGATAACTGAACACTAGAACCTATCATAATTATATCGAAATTAGTACGTTAAATATCAAATTTATTAACTTACAACTTAAATATTTGGCTTCATAGTATTTTAAGAGTAAAAAATATAGCAAATTTATAATTCTATTAAGATGTATTTTATAAAAATAAAATAAGAGATTCGCAGAGCAACGCTCTTTGGCATAAAGAAACTGCAGTGTTCAACTGTTTTCTTTGCATTCGACAAAGACAAAGGTGCTTAATTCACTAAGTAGGTACCCATCATTGTACAGATCCAAATACACTACTGTTTAACTATTAAAAAAAATTCTTCTAACTTAACTCCCAATCCACTATAATTGGAACGGCTAAATTATTACAAATAAAATTTCTTAGAAAAATTTACAATGTATGTTCAGTTCTACACAAAGCTTTGTCCGCTCATGGACTCGGGAATATTAGGAAAAATAATAAAAGGAACAATGACGAAATATATATGCATGTATTCAATATAATGTATTCAAGATCATTTATTCTATTATCGAGCGATTGAGAATACAATCTAGATGAATATACTCTATCATTTTAGGAGGCATTCAGAACAAGTCACCTTATATGCCAAAACGACGTCGTATTGACATACAGAAGGCTGTACCGCTCTCCGTCTCGCGATCAGCGCGATCGATATATTGCGCGGTTCGAATTGTTCCATTTTGTTTTTCTTGTTTTACTATCAGAAAGTTACAGAATCAATAGGATGTGTTATTCATGACGGTTATGCTGCCCCTCGATTTCCACGTCGAACATTGATTACCGGCGCCCACCGTCGCCAGTTTCCATTAGCGCCAAATTTATCCTCGGGTACTGTCGCGTTCTCTCGGCGAGGGCCGGGCGCGCGGATAGAGTGGGACGCCGCCCGCCGCTGCGCCCCGCTGCCTCGACCGGTTCCATTGATAGTCCGCGCGGGCTGCCGACAAGACGTCACTTTCCACGTCGTCCGCCGAGCAATGCAACAGTTCCTCTGCTGCTCAGTCCTCGTTCCGACGACAACCAATACACTCATTGTGACATAAACACGATTAATTCACCTAATCCCTTTATGCTCCGCGAAGTGACGTTCAATAAAACGTGCTAGTAATACTCATGAAACCCAGATGTGCTAATGGTTACGGAGGGTGTAAAGCTCGCGACTAGACCGTCGGAGAAGTCTCGAGGTCGTCCGCTGATCTTCCTCGTGGCTCATCTCCGCGCCCGGAGAAAATGATTAGTAAATAAATTATTGTCAAAGATCTGAACCGAACTGTGTCCCCTGTTTTGTTATTGTTACATAAAACACAGGGACCTTCTCGACGTCCTTGACCATATGAATCAATGAAGATATTCTTCATGAAAAACATCAGTGATATTTTAACAATTGTACTGTCGATAAGAACGCGTAAGTGAGATAAACTTATCTGAGCAAATGTATGTCGACGTGATAGAAACACATATAAAAGTAACCAGAAACAATTATATTTTGTTTATATTGACATTGCAGTCGGTGGAAGATGCTCGTGTAATTGCGAGCGAAAGTCTCGCTTGGGGTTCCGGAAACACGTAAATATAGGGTGGAGTAAATATCCAAATTGCCTCCGCGGGACGATCGAAGGGGAACCAGACCGAAACCGGTGACTGTGTCTTCAAGATAAAACGTTAAACATCGTCAGTGACGTATGTAGTGAGTGAGTGGGAACAAACAATCATGCATCGGTCAGGATCGCAGTCAGACAGGCTAGGCGGCGGGGTAGCAGGCTCCTCGTTCATTGCTAAAAGTTCCGCGTCGGAGCACAGCATGGCGACCGGCGTGTCCGTAGCGAGCAGCGGCAGCACCTTACCACGCACACTCAGCACCAGCGTGCTACGCATCAAAAACAGATCCACGTTCTGGGAAAAATTCTGGGATGAACGAACTAGGCGCGATGCGTGAGTACATGTCTCGTTGAAGTAGCAAATGAATAACGAATCAATCGTAAATAAGCAAATCATATTGATGGTTAATCGTATTGTAAATTCATCAAATGGAAAGTAAATAGTTCATGATGCCTCTGGCGAGGTTAATGTCCATGGGCGATGGTGAGCAGTCAATCTATCAGGACCGTGCGCTGTATAGTCTAATAGTAAATCATTATAAATATACGTATATATAAAATGAGGTACATTTACAACTATTATTAATCGGTTTGTTGCCTATATAAGATGGTAGGTACCGTAGCTCTTAAGTCCTTTGTTCGCAGCTCACCCCGAAAGCAATTTAATACGATACTTAAGCGAACTCACTTAACACACAGCATATTAATTTCAAACAAACATTTTTAATTAAATTTAATTTTAAAATACGGGCTTTTAGTGATTTACTTGTGAATACTCTGGAGCATATATTTTTTTTTTTGCTAACAGCGGTAGGTAAGCTCACGGCCAATCTGACATTGGGTGGTCAACGAAGCTCATAAACATCATAAGGTTTACGCCGCCACTCATCTTGGGATACGAGGTTAAATACACAATTTTGAGACAACTGCTTTTGATGAAACCGCTAAGTACACATGATTGCTTCGTATCCAATCGTGACAGGATAAGGGTATCAATCCAAGCATATTGGAATAATACTCGGAGACAACTGCTAGTACTCTGTACCCTTAATCGCCTTTTACTACAAATGCTTGAAGATATTGAGTTGTGCCATTCCTATGCCAACACAACACACAACTTCTTCTCAACCAACACCATACTGCACATCACTTGATTTAGGTCATTTGTAAATCAATTTTATCGTATGCTTTACTCAAATATTTGTAGGCCGTATCGGATTATCGCGCCCACATGCATAGTATGTACTCTGAAATAGCATTGAAATGAGTCATTTTACATTCTTTTTAATTAATCTCATTGATGTATCGCTGATGTAATTAAATGTGATCGTACAATCGTTTATTTGTAATCGAATACTGTAAGTACTACTTAGGGAAGGAGGTTTTATCCAATATAGTCGTAGATAATAACAAGAACATTATTACTTGTAGATTAATCAAGATGTTTTCCTAACATATAATATATATAAAAAAACCACATAAATCCGAATACATTTTCGAGGACCCAGCATATTTTTTTAATTTTTCCCTTGAAAGATATCTTGCGTAATAATTTTTTTCGCTAAAGGTAACGCTAAATGAAAAAGGAAATAACATTAAATAATATATTTCAGTAAATTAACACGAACATCTTTGATGCTCTTCACGTTATTCACGAACACACAAGCTTAATACTGCTATAAAGTATTAAAATTGAATCTTTAAAGATAATAATATCTGGTAACGATAAGACTTGAGTGTAAAAAAATCCCTCAGACACAGCCCACTGAGTTTCTAGCCGGATCTTCTCAGTGGGTCGGTTTCCGATCCGGTGGTAGATTCCGCGAAGCACGGCTCTTGCTAGGGTTCGTGTTAGCAACGTCATCAGGTTTGAGCCCCGTCAGCTCATCTACTAGTTAAGGTGACGTTGATATAGCCTCTCAAGGCTATCAGCGTAGGTAGAAAAAAAAAAAACATAATAATTTGTCTATGTACCTAAATCGGCCCTTTCTGAGTTCTGATAGACTTCCTTAACCTTCCTAAATTTATCTATCTATACGTCAGCAATAATCCCGCAAGGATAAGTACCACCATCGCGCCTATTTCTGCAGCCAAGCGAAGTTACCACTTCCGTTTTATAAGATAGGACAGCCACCATATAATACAGTTCATATTTCAATATTATCTGTCAAGGTAGTTGGGTACATTCACGTTATTATGTCATTGGGCTCCGACAATCACTTCACAATGGCTGGACTTTGAGCTTGTCCCCCAACCAATTCAATAGAAAAGAACGTGTTTATTAATGTGTGAAATTACTTAAAAAAACTCATTTACCATCCATACGCATCATGTACCGACAAATACCACTGTCCCTCTTAGTTGCCCGGTAAGACAACCACATTCTAGTTTGGATGTATGATTCGAAACAACGAAAAATCTTACCACGTGATTCACTATTGGAAAAGGTTTGATAGGCCAAGGACCTAACATCGGCAGTTGGTCGTAATGGACGAGTCAATCATTTGTCGTTACGCCAAAATCAATTTTTTTATTGCTTTGATTGGTGGACGAGCTCACGGCCCACCTAGTGTTAACTTATTAGCGGAGCTTATACACACCTACAAAATAAATGCTGTCTTGCTGCCTTGAAACATGAGTTCTAAGGTCTGAGCTTTTACAGTACAACGGCTGGCCCACCCTTCAGACCTAAACGCATCACTGCTTCAGAGCAGAAATAGGCATGACGGTAGTAGCTACCCCCGCAAGCTCACAATAAATCCTACCACCAAAAAAAATATTTTAATAATATTGTGTACAAACGAATTATGGATACATTGTCTTGCAACGAAATAATTTATCGGCCCACTAACAAAGACAATGGATGGTCATATGTAGTTTCCCACACATATGCCTAGTAGCGTTGGTTTTAAATAATAAAGAACTCTCGCTACGATTGATTTGCATTTGCTTGACTGCAGTATAATCCAAATTACTTCCGCGATAGTTTGTCATCTATATATTAATACGTGAAGCAAAAACTTTGTACGACTTTTTACGAAAATTGTGCGGACGGAGGAGTATGAAATTTTACACACTTATAGAGAATATAGAGAAGAAGTGCACAATGCCAATATTTTTTTTAAATAATTCGTAAAAGATACATTAATTCAATAAAGAAAACATTACACACACTACATACCACGTATTTGACGCACACATGCATGCATAGGTACTATTGATTGTCAAACTTTTGTTCTTAACGTCTGTTGTCAAATTGAGAATAGATTAAATATTGTTTGTCTTTGTTAATATTTTTTCTAGTGTAGTCTTGGCGAAATTTGTGATTATAGAAGTATAAAATACAATCATAATATGTAGTATACAAACTTACAATTCCAATTAATTATAGTCGAATTTCGAATACTGCGGGACCTCTAGTTTACATGAAACTACAAGAATAGAGCAAATAAGTAGGATGTTTTGTTTAGTAACCTCAATGGCATTCTGGACGTTATAACAAAATCTTAGAGTTCTCTTTATCCAATAGTAGATATCTTAAAATCGATTCCAAGTTGATGATGAAATAAGCAGATTAACCAGCTGACACATGACAACCGGTAACCGTAGCCTAATGACACTACGACCTCAATGTCCAAGGTCGAACACGCAACAATTTGAAATATTAGGTTTTTATCGAACACGATGACTTTTCTACCTGCACAATGAAGAACCATAAAAATGTTGAAAACAAATTAAAAATTCATTTTAAATAGTTTCTTGCCTCGCGAAAATGTGAAAATTCTTAAATTACATAAGTATAATATTTTCATAGAGAGAGTCGTAGACATCGTTAAAACTTCTTTTACGGTTTAATCTCGCCTTTTTCCTATGTTTTGAAAACTTAACAATTTTCATGGTCACGGACATTGAAATAATGTAACATACATAATATATGTATATTCATGTGACATAACAACGTCATAATGTAATGTAATGAACGTCGGAAATAATATAATGACAATTAAAAGGCTAAATTAACGGTAAAAGTAGTTTCGGTATAAAAGTACATGAAAAAAGAATTAACAGTTTCTAAATATTATAAATAAAAGCTACTCCCAAAATATTTTATTATTAAAATTCGACGACATTTAGTTATTGTATTATATTTAATGGAACCATTATTTAATATCACAAACAACAAATTCCATTTACATAATCAGATACAAAAATATAAATTAACTGTAAAATGAAATTTGCGATAGATTGTACACCATATTGTATTGTTAATTTTAAATGTAATGATACAAAGTAAATACGTACATACACATATTAATAAGTTCACAAACATATTGTATCGTAAGCGAAATAACATTTCCCGACAGAAATTATTTGATTAAAAAAGTTATTATTTGGATGAGGAAAGTTACAACGCTCCTTTGAATTCACGGTAAAGGTCATATCGTCATTTTATCCGTAGCTTCCGATCAATTTTCTGGACAACACTTAATGTTACCGAAATAAAAATACAAAATAAAAAAAACATTTCTAAAGAATTCTATTCACGTCAAATTAGTTTAGTTTTAATTAAGAACATGTTGTGACCACATTTCAGAATACCTAATATGCTTAAAAATTAAGAAAACATAAATAATCATCATCAACTGCTTAAAAGAATTCTGAAGTTTAATTACTCAGCTTTTTCTTTCTTTATGCCTGAAACTTTTATTTTTAGATATTGCTGCCGATTTCATCCTATTAAATAATAATAGTCGAACATCGAAAATAGACGTATAATTATAGTATTAACTTAATATTAATGAAGTAATAAAAGAGGAATGTGGACATATTAGTAAAAGTATTATATAATAACGCAAATAATTACAATTTATTTTGAAGTCGTCGTGGCCTAAAGGATAAGACGTCCGGTGCATTCGTGTCGAACGATGCACCGGTGTTCGAATCTCGCTGGCGGGTACCAATTTTTCTAATGAAATACGTACTCAACAAATGTTCACGATTCACTTTACGGTGAAGGAATAACATCGTGCAATAAAAATCAAACCCGCAAAATTATAATTTGCGTAATTACTGGTGGTAGGACCTCTTGTGAGTCCGCACGGGTAGGTACCACCGCCCCGCCTATTTCTGTCGTGAAGCAGTAATGCGTTTCGGTTTGAAGGGTGGGGCAGCCGTTGTGACTACTGAGACCTTAGAACTATATCTCAAGGTGTGTGGCGCATTTACGTTGTAGATGTCTATGTGCTCCAGTAACCACTTAACACCAGGTGGGCTGTGAGCTCGTCCACACATCTAAGCAATAAAAAAATAAAAATAAATTAGAAAAACATCCAGTGCTACATACAATGTCTATTTTCAAGCGAGGTATGTTTTTTGGACAATAAGCATCTCTATATGCAGCAATGATTATTTTCAGGGGAAATAATTTCTCAGACGAATTATTTACATAGGAAGCTAAGATACACATGTGAGTGATTATACAGGAATACATATTTCAAAAATTAAAACAGATAGCATGCAAGTTTGATAGTTAGTTAATTAATATTCAAATTTCATTCTCTGACGACATGATAATAAGATTTACTCTATTACCTCAAAGAGCGGGGTATTAATTGAAAATTTAATACTCTCTCTCTCTAAGCTCATGATTCGGTACCCAAACCTTTATTGTAAAGGCAGCCATATACCCGTAAAAGCCGTAGGTCTTCATTTAAATCTTACGCATGCACCAAGCACCCTGTATTCTATAAATGCACTACCAAACCTACTATTTAATAAACCATCCACTTATTTATATGTGTGTACATATTTACTAACGTTATCATATGATGCATTGGGTGTTTAATGTCTAGAATAGCACCACCCCGTCTTCCCGTGGGTGTGGCTTAGGAACTTGTCGGAGGTTGAACAGAAGCGTTCTTTGAGTATTATCAAAGCGTACTGCGATCGCCAACCCGCCCTTACTAGCTGTAGGACGTATTGTAACTCCGCACGGGTTGGTACCCCCATTCAGCCTACTATTGCCGCGAAGTTATGAACGATGGGACAGCTGTCATTTAATACAATTGAGGCTTGGACTTTATGTCTCATGGTATTCACGTTGTGATGTCTATAGGTTCTGATACCCACTGAACACCTGTTAGGCCGTGAACTCATACACATGGTAGCGGGTAGCTATCATAGAATTCAAAATGCACAGATGCATAAATCCCGCTAACGACATTATCAAGATAAGCTAGCTTGCATATATGCCTACAGGTTCTGAACAATTAGTCTCCGGAGTCTCCGGGCAACTTCAACCGTACAGTGAAAGTTCTTCCATTTGTTGTTATTCCCAAAGGCTTAATAAAAAAAGTAATTCTGCTTGAGCCATCTGTCCCTCGAAGTAAATCTGCGTAAGAGGTGTACTCAAAATAATTAATAAAATTTATTCATCTTTATCCATTCTACACCTTGTTCTAACATCAAATCGACGCAAAACTTAAACAAATTTGTCGACACGCAAAATTATTACATAAAAAAAAAACAAAATGTGTGCAATTCACACGTGGTAGAAGTGAAACCTTCCAAAATTAAAATACAATTATCCTAAACGTCTTAAGTATATGTAAAATTTTGTCATTAGTAAATAATTGTAAGGTAGCGCCCTCTGTGAATTGATATTTTAATTTCACGTATAATCCTAAATTAAAATTCACTACAAGAGCTTTCATACACACGTTAGTATTAAAAAATCTCACAGATGGCGCTGTATTAAATAGTATGTATATTTCTGTCTCATTCTTTGCTGGCTTCATCCTACACATTTTTGTATTTGTGTCTCTTACCTGTCGTTTTTTCCGTTGCATCCGGTTTGAAATCGCAATGATTCTAAAGAAGTTTTCACTTCAAAAAGACATTATTATAATTTACTTAATACCCAACGATAAAAATAGTTGTTATTGATCCTTAACATTTGTCTGTTCTCGACATCGTTGAGCCTTCCCCCTAAGGAGAATTATACGAGATCGTGTTTCCCCCTTTGTACGCCAACGAGAAGACTTTATCCCGAAGGCAGAAATACTATACAAAAGGCGTGTATCTACATCCACTTGTAACGGACACCGCTGCTACTCGTAAATAATAAAGAGACGAACTTATTTCATCAATCACCCGGACAGTTCGCATCGCCATTATTATACATGACTTTTACTGACCTTTATTTAGAGTATATTCAGCTATATATTTTTGTTTTCATTCGCATTTAAATGTAGCGTTGCTTTGCTGCAGCACTGAAATAGAAAAAAACATTCTTGACATTTCTTCAACAGCGATAAAAATAACACGCTGTACAATTGAGGCCGTCAGAGCAAAAGTGGCCTAGTCCAAATTTTTTCATATTCGTGCTTTTATATTGCAATTTATTTAAAACATAATAAATTTTGATGCAAAACCGTTCTATACCTAGTTTCACCCATAGATAACAGATAGCTTAATAAACATTATTTTCGCGCGTATTTTTTTTGCCTACGAAGCAGTGTAAAAGTAAATTCAAAACTCATTACCACCATGGTGACTATGGTAAGCTTAGGCCGCTTTTGCGCTTACGGCCTCAATTATACAGAGTGTATTGTAGTCGTTCCCGAAAATGAAGACATATGTTGGTAGCCAGTGGCTAATCCCTAAAGTGTAGCACTAAAAAGAACACGCTAAAAATGCTAATGTTATTTGCATTGCCCGTGCTGATTTAGAACCGACTGTCGCGTGAAATCTGCGGTCACGCGGGAACGCCGCGGACATCTGTCAGCTGCCTTCTCGTTACATGTCGGAGTCACGAAATGTGAGCTTACAAACGACCACGTTAGCGTAGCGGCTTAATAATCTGATTCCGGCTTTGTCGGAACAGTTTGAATCACCTGTAAAGTTTCTTAACTTTTTCGTTTCAACTAATAAGGAGTCCAAATGAAAATTACGTATACAAAAATTATTCAATAACCAATTCTTTGTAATTTAAGTACATATTTACTTTTGTTAAAGTTCGTGTTTTTTAAACAAAAATCTATATTTTGCTTTCTTAAACTATACTGAGTCGATGAAGAGGTCAGAGTATCGAAAGTAATGACCGTTAGCGATGCGGATAGTTGGTAACTTCACCGTATTTTCCATATATAGC
Organism: Bombyx mandarina; assembly: GCF_030267445.1. Classification (NCBI taxonomy): domain Eukaryota; kingdom Metazoa; phylum Arthropoda; class Insecta; order Lepidoptera; family Bombycidae; genus Bombyx; species Bombyx mandarina. Next base: position 10,433,782 of record NC_143228.1, read on the forward strand.
ATCTTCCCTTCATTTACCATTTCTTATTACAAAGTATTGCTTGTTTGAAATATATCGTTACCACCATTCTACCGACTTCGGCTGCAAAGTCAACAAGCGTTCCAATTTGGCAGGTATAGTAAAAAAAAACAATTAAATAGATACACCCAGCATAGGTGCGTTTAATATCGCATTTACTTTCGTGATCAAGTTTAGTAAATACGGGTATACAACACCGGAGTGGCGTTTTCGATTATTATCTACCTTAAGGACTTTTTTGGCAGGAACGCGAGGAGTGAAGTTGTGTGATTTGTTTTATTTTGTCTATTTAGTGTTTCGTCAGGTTTAAATGTGTAATAACAGTGGTTTATTAACTATTTAATATCTGTGAAAGTGCACAAATGTGGAAAAATGAAACAAAGTCACTGGACGCAACTTCTCGCGATCCTCCAAAAGTCCACTAAAAAAATTTCAGTAAATGACTACCATTTTACTGAGATTATATTTCATCCCATATCATCTCCTCTCATTTCATTTCATTTCATCCCAGTTGATTAATCTCAAATTAATCATCTTCGTTTCATTTCATTTAATTTTACTCCATATTATCATTTTTCTTAAAAATAAGAATATAAATTAAAATAAGACATGACTTAAAGGTCTCAGTTACCGGGTCATAAAATCCCTTAAAAAAAATTACCTATCTACCTTAACATATTTCACTACATAAACGATATAACAGTTTTTTGTGATTGAAAACCTTTTACCTCTCGTCATACTGCTCGTAATAAATATACCTTTCAACCTTTCCGCCCACGTAAGCTTTTGCTCATCAAGAAGGCGTTCCCTAAGAAATACGTTAAAATACCTTTTAAAGTAGGGCTTCAGCTAATAAGGTTTCAACAAATGAAATGATAATTAAATATTATAAATCAAGCGGAGCTCCGTTGGCCTTTCTATAAATAGTTGTTTATAATTTCGTATTGCTCCAAGGGTAAGCAAACAAAGTATATTGTTCGATTGGACACACATTGTAATCAACATTGTAAAAATCACACATTGTAAAAAATCATCGTCAACACGTGAGATGCTTTTGTTTTTGATTACTGGGTCAAGAAAGGTTAAGTTTCTAAAATAATAATAATGGTTTATTTATGTTATTCCGCGCTGAGTCTGTGCGGAAGGTATTATTATGGATTCGGAAACGGTGTCATACACCCGAATGGCTAACTGTTATAAAAAATTTACATATATGTAAATATGTATTTCACGGTAAGCAGCGTTCCAAGGCTTCTCTCTCTCTCTCTCTTCAATCGGTCCCTCATTGCTGAGGATCGTGACTCCGTTTGATTCCGTCAACTAGCTGTCTCCATCGATCCCGTTCTGTAGCTTGGTGGAGTGCGTCGCTGACAGGTATTTTTAGTTCTACCGCCATTTGGTCCGACCATCGTTTGGGACCTCTCTACCCCTAATAAGGCTTAATATGTGAAATATGCAAGAGCTTTTTTTTAAAAACCGTCTCGGTTGTTAAACAGCGTTTCGATTCGGTGGTAGAGTCATTATTAGTTAAAAGCTTCTCTAAACGCTTATTATTCAACAGTTAACTTATTCACACTTTATTAAATACTCTGATGGTTTCTCTTGGCCGACGAGCGAGCGTAAAAATAATTGAATTTCAAGCACATTCACTCATTCTTCATTTTGTACATCCGTAGACGGCGGTAAACACTTGCAAAGGGATGGATCATGGAGTATAGTGATTAAGAGGGATCCTGTAATAAAAGACAACTCGTAGGTAAAATGTTTGATTGTTTTTGGACCTGTTTCTATGCAATGGATTCTTTCAATGTAATTTTCATCAATCTCTGTTTCTTTGTTCTCTGTTCTGTTTTGTTTTTCATATATTGAACTATAATTTATTTAATATCCATACTACTTTCTATAAAATGGCATAGGAATATCACATTTGTGTTGTGCGAGGTACTGAAGGACTCAGTACAATTTCCTTTCAATCTTTCGAAACGCAAAATCAATTCTCCTTTTCCTCAACCTATTTAACGACCTACTGAATGGAATAGAAAATAGATTCGGTCTGTAAAGAATAAATTCATTTTACCGATTCCTTATTTTTTCTTAAGTTTGATATCGAAATACGACCGATTGAAGTGGCTTTAATAAAAGCTTGTATTTCATCCGTGACTGACCGTCTGTCTGGCGTCAACTGACAATGGCCATGATAAGCCTTAGATTGACAAACCAGGATAAGATTTAGTGATGAGAGGAACGAATAATAAAATAAATATACTACTATGAATGAGAATTGGTAAAAAAAAATTTTTTTAATTAGATAAGGCCGGAGCCTCAGGCTAGTATGTTCGTTAAGCGACTGGAATCTTGTTATTGTAGCCTTATTGATTGTGCTATCTCGATGGAGGAAGCATTAAGTGGTTTCTGGTGCCCATAGACAGCACGTGAATGCCACCATCCAGCTTGAGGCCTGAGATCAAAGTCCATTGTAATATACTACGGCTGCTTCAATTCAAGCCGGAATTCACAACTAGTTCGCATGAAAAACACGCACGATTGTTTAGGTACACTCGTGAAGATGTGGTTGAATACGCGTATCATTCTATTAACTAATCGCTGGTAGCCTTGAGGGGCTATTCCAGTTTTGCGCGACTTGGTAAGCGTTCACGGGGCTGAGAAAAATGGCTAGCAATAGCCGTGGCGAGAGCAGTGCTTCGCTGAATCTACCACCGGATCGGAATCGCAATCCACTGAGAAGATCTGGCTTAAAAACTCAGTGGATTACGTCTGTGGGAGGAACATGCTATTATCATGTAATAGATTCTATAAAACATAATTCTCTATAGTAATAAACTCATTTATTATGAAAGAGTACGCGTTATCTTAGATGACATTGACATCTTTCAAAATACGTATTAAATAGATAAATTAATGGTAAAATATTCTTACAAACACGTGTCTTTATGTAAATGTTGTTTTAAAATAGATGTTTAAATTATATAGTGAATTTGAATATCTTCATGTAGTGTGAAAACAATGAGGTAAGTATGACATAATATGTAAGAGTAAGTGAGAGAATTTATTTTTGAAGACAGGCATTAAAAAGGTCGACATTTTTCACAATACTGTAATATTTAGTAGTCCATTAAAAACATTTCCCGATGCCGCGAAACATAAATTATAATTTCATGTTCGAGTTTGTATTTAAATTGGTTAATTATATTTAAACAACCTTTAAATTTATATTTTGAATAATAAGATATTACATATTAAAAAAATTAAAGACGAAATTAGACAGCAAAAAATATAAATTACATTATACATACATAAATAATATTTTTATTGGTATAAAACAGTGAGAGGGAGGGACATAAGTAAGGCTTATAGTAACATTTTATGCACCATTTAAAAAAATGTCTTTTATTTTTGAAAAAGTAATCGCAGCTTGTGTAAAACTGTCTAAGAATAACTTATGTATGTAATAGAAATTTTCTCTTTTTTCCGAGACTGTTTAAAATGTGGGTTATTTTTTAATTATTATTATTTATTGTTAGCAGTCGAGAAAAAAATTGTATTGCACGGAAAAAAAAATTGCGATATGTTGCCGCGTGCCGTTGTATCAATGAGGTGTATAATTTAAAGTCAGTATCTATTCCGCGATAGTCTTACTCAAGTGCCGGTTACCGTCCACGCCGAACCCGTCGCTTGCGACGAAGAGCTCGACGAGTAAATTAACCCATAGTTACATCCCACTGAGCTTCTCGCCGGATCTTTCCAGTGGGTCGCCTTTCCGATCCGGTGGTAGATTCTGCGAAGCACTGCTCTTCCTAGGGCCAGTACTAGCGACATTCCCGGCTTGAGCCCCGCGAGCTCACCTACCCGTCAAGGAGAAGCTGAAATAGCCTCTCAAGGCTATCAGTACAGGGAGAAAAAAAAAAGCGGTAGTCTTAGCAAAGTGCTACCGAGATTCCCTAGCGGGCTATAAAAACGTAACTGCGTAACTAAACTAATAATCAAACACAACATACTCATCTAAAATGTTAAGGGATCTACATCGGTTGCTATTACTGTTAATATTTGCTGCGGGTGTATTAAGTAATACCGCACTCGATAGCTTTGAAAATTACAAAAAAAAAAATTGTTACAATGCCAATTCATGATTGCCATATCGAATTGACTCTAAAATCGTGATAGGTGTTGAAGTCGGACAATATACGCGGCTAAAGCATGCGCAAATTGATGCGCGATTTATTACGCAGCCGGCGCATATTGACAGCTAAAGATGAATCTACTAGCTAAATTCTAAGCTATAAAGTAGCAACGTAACTCTTGTGAATAAATAAAATCGATCGCTTCCGATCGATCATTCTGGAAATCGATGAGGGATTTCTGTACTCAGCAGTGGAGGAGGACCTGCGACTGTCCGAATCTCGAATCTCGAATCGTCCGATCAAATCGAAACAATTTCGTAAAACGTTTAACCGATAAAATATCAAAAGTACACGACGAAATTCCTAAGAGTAAAGTTCGACCTTAATAATTAAAACATGAAAATGAATGTGCAGCAATAAAACTGTTTGAATGTCGAATGTTACGCATTAGGTACACAAACGTTCATCGTAATCGTAAAAATGTGATGTTATCCAATTTACAGTCAGCGCGTGCTTTGGCTCGGGCCCTTGTTCTCAGAATATTTCAACTTTAAAAACGAGAATTTTAACTATAACATTCATAAAACGTGTTGAATTTGTGTTTATCAAATGTACTTACAGTCAATGATGGTATTCATAGTTAAAATAATCTATATCTCTATACATATAAATAAAATTGGAGTGTCTGTTTGTAATATTGAAATAACCGCTTTTTACTACATGCATATGAATAGTATATAATATATATATACGGTACATACACTAAAATAACATTTTTTACAATTTTTGTCTGTCTGTCTGTTTGTTCCGGCTAATCTCTGGAACTACTGCACCGATTTTGACTAGACTTTCACTGATAGGTAGCTGATGATATAAGGAGTAACTTAGACTACTTTTTTAGACTAGCTTTGCCTCAGACTCAGCTAGTCTAAAATGAAAATCGAATACATGCCTACATTGACTTCATAAATATTCATTATCAAAGAGCAGAACTGGTACCGCGATTTTTAAAAATACTCAAATTTAAAGTTTTAACGATTTAACTTTTAAGAAAAATGTGATTTAAATTGTGTTTACTGCCTTAATTCTTAAATTCAATTAATTATATATATATTTATATATTAAACCCATCTATTTTAGGTTATCATCACAACAAACTATAATAAATTGGACAAATCTTTAAAATCGAGTTATCGATAAATTAGCGTTATAGTTCATCGATATATTACCACATCGATGTTACAGTTACACAGTAAAGCTATGCAAAAGAATGTAGGTACGCTTTAATAAAAACAACAATGACTTACGTTGCAAAATTTAATGTGAAAATTTTTCATTTTTTAAGATACAGATACTAATCACTAACTAACAATCCATAAGAAAATGAAACAATATTCCAAAAATTATCTTAATTTTTTTTTTATTGCTTAGATGGGTGGACGAGCTCACAGCCCACCTGGTGTTAAGTGGTTACTGGAACCCATCTACAACATAAATGCGCCATCCACCTTGAGATATAAGTTCTAAGGTCTCAAGTATAGTTACAACTTCTGCCCCACCCTTCAAACCGACACGCATTACTGCTTCACGGCAGAAATAGGCAGGGTGGTGGTGCCTACCCGTGCGGACTCACAAGAGGTCCTACCACTTCTTGAATAATGCAATTACTGCTCAGCGTATTCATACATACCTCTGTATAAGATTCATGTATGAGCGCATACGACTATATCTGTTTCCGTGTATTCATGATTAGCATTGGCCTGTCTGCAATACATTTCTGTTTTACATTGTTGTAAATAAGACTGGTTCTAGGCGTTGATACCATTTACTCATTAGTTGCAGCTTAACCTCGGCAAAAATATATATATAATATTTATGTCCTTTACAGTTTACAGTACAATAACCTTCGCAGTACAATAACATGAAGAAAATTCGACGGTAGTTAGCACTCAAACATCAACGTATAGCACGTCAGTTGTATGTGATCACGAAAACTGTAAAGTATTTGAAGCTTTGAAAATAATAATTAAAAAAGCACGTGGGGCACTCTGCTATGCTATTGCATATCATTTTTATCAACTTATGCAATTATAATTAGTCAATAATAATTTACTATCAAAACAATAATAAAATAAGACCACTCTATATTTATAAGCATTAACAAAAGCAAAACATTAACTGTCCCCTTCATATTCATAAGCTAGACCGCGCGAGAGAGAGATGGGCAGACTTTTCATGATGCGCGTGCAGTACGACGTCACGCCGCGCGCTTATTTACAAACACTACACAAGCGCAACGTGTGAATGTGTTGAACGCGAGATACATAGTAGGCGGAGTGTGGGGTGTTAGGTTTTATTTTCGTTACGGAAATTCTTGACTTGGTCGCCGTGCTCAAAGCCCGCGATAAAAGCTATTATACAATAGCTTAAAAACGACAATATAATATAACAACAATAAAATGAATAAGATAAACACGAGATGAAGTCGTTAGAGTAGGTTTAAATATGTCTACGACTCGCGAATACCGAAGAAAATAATAGATAATATTTTTTTTACATACGTTTATTTTGCAAGTAAGTCCCTAACAGCAGATTACTTTTTCAAATAATCCAGACCTCTTCTGTTATTATTTGTACACATTGTTCATTTAATTTATGTGCATTAATTATTACAACAGTGCTCCCCCGCGGCTTGTGCCATGTGCGTTATTATTTTATACTCTCTGACCTAATTGAATTACGTTTCTCGAGCAGGATGGCAGTAAACGAGTAAAGTGGACTAGTCCATTATAGGGATGTACCCGTACTTTGGATAGGGGAATGCGTTTTAAATATTATATAATGTTTTATCAGATTTTGTTTTTTAAATACGCGATGGATAAATACGATCAGCTTGACAAGCCACATTAGTAGCTCTGGATAAGAAAAAGACCTTTGAGGATTTTAATTCACAATTGGAAATCAAACCACGCTTATTATGTCTGTTTAACGATGTTTGAAGTTTCTAATGATTAATCAAATCACTTTAATCGGTTTATCTTTGCTGTTGAATACCTATTATTCCAGTATTTCAATAAATTCAATAATTCAATAAATATATGAATATGAATTGTAACATCCCTAAATTTTACAACTGCTATTCGTTAAAGCCAATAGAATATAACTACCTACCTATGTATCTACGCCGCAGATAACACACTGGTTACAAAACAAGTTTCTTGACGTCACCATCCCGGTATATTAGATCCTCTAATGACTACATCAAAAAGGTTTTTAATGTTAACGATGTATATTAATAAAGATTAGATTTTTTTAAAGTTTTTCCGCCTATTGCATATCGAGAAAATTTAAGTAATATTTTTAAAGTGCCTTGTTATGAAGTATAGGTATCTATGGAGCTGCTTTCGGCGTAATATGATATTATTTCGGTGTTAGTCAAATAAACAGCCAAAATAAAAAAAAAACTGTTTGTCTTTCGAGTTCTTCCAGTTTTTGAGATGATGGAATTCTTGGTGGCCCATAGGCCTTTCCAGCTTCACCAGTACAGGTGCACTCAAGGCTAGGACTAAGGTCTTCGACGGGTACGGTGATCTGTACTTTGCAAGAATCTGACCTGGTTGGTACTAATAGTTTCGACCAGCATCGGATAAATAAGGAACAGATACAGGGTGGCCCATAAGTCCTTTGATATGAAAAAAAAATTATTAAAATAAAACTAATTACATTATGAATTAAATTTTTATTTACATAAAAAGCTTAAAAAACGGGAATTATTTTTTGAAAATAACATCTCCTAAATGTAATCCGTTGCGATCACGGCACTCTTGCAAACGACGTCTAAAATTGTCGATGACTGCGCGGCACGTCACTGCTGAAATGCTTGTCATTTCTCTGCGGATGTTTTCTTTTAGGGCCTCAATTGACCGCGGGTTTGTGTCGTATACTTTAGCCTTAAGGTAGCCCCACAAAAAAAAATCCATCGGGGTCAGATCTGGACTACGTGGAGGCCAGGAAATGTCTCCTCTCTTAGAGATAACTTTGCCAGGAAAAGTTGACGGATAACGGGCATAGCAGTGTTAGAGGTGTGAGAAGTGGCCCCATCCTGTTGAAACCACGTCCTGGCATTAAAGCCTGAAAAGTTTTGCAATTCTGGTATGAAAAACTCTTCGATCATAGCCACATATCGCTCCGACGTAACAGTAACTGCGCGCCCTCTGCCATTCTCAAAGAAGTAAGGCCCTAGGATACCATGGGCTGACATAGCGGCCCAAACAGTCACTTTCGGACTATGTAAGGGCTTCTGATGCTTAAGTTTTGGATTGATGGGGCTCCAATAGCGGCAATTTTGTTTACTAACATGCCCGTTAAGATGGAAATGAGCCTCGTCAGAGAACATTATGTTATTGAAGGAAGTAAACCGATTCAACATTTCATTCGCATAATTTTGTCTTTGAATACCGTCAGTTTCCTTTAATTCTTGAACCAACTGAATTTTGTAAGGGTGCATATGTAAATCTTTCTTCAAAATCCGTTGTAACGATGTCCTGGATACGTTTAATGCTCTGGCGCGCTTACGAGTTGACTGTGTCGGATTTTCGCGAATAGACTGTGTCACTGTGTCTATGTTTTGTTCCGTACGTGACGTCCTTGGGCGACCCAACCGCGGTTTATCTAACGTCGAACCGGTCTCCTCGAACTTAGCAACCCAGTTCTTAATCGTTTGAAGAGTTGGAGTGTCGTCAAAGTTGTGTAAGCCTTTGTGTTCTCGAAATTTACGCCGCGCAACGGTTGCCGAATTGTAGTTTTTATAAAACTCGCGCACACAAAACACACGGTCCGCTCCGGTAAAACGCTCCATCGCGACTAAATTCCCAGAAACCGAAGTTACTCCCCCCGCTTCCCCTGCACCGCTCACGCGCGCCCTGTTCGTTTTATTCAAATTTTACTTTTCAAAGGACTTATGGGCCACCCTGTACAATATTATACTCTAAATTATAATATCTATAATAGTTTGCGATCTGCTGCTAGCCAACGTTATATTATGGAGGATGTTGGGTATTCCCTGGACCGCACGCTGCACCAATGTATCCATCCTAGCTCAGCTCCAGATCCGGACTAGACTCTCCACCATTTGCCTGCGAGGGATTCTTGAATACTTTGGCCACATTGCAAGGAAAAACAGTGACAACTTGGAGAAATTGGTGGTCACTGGAAAGGTCGAGGGCAAGCGACTAATAGGCAGGAACCCGACCCGTTGGACGGACCAGATTCGTGCAGCCCTTAATACCACAGTGCACGATGCTCTGCACTCAGCTGCAGATAGGAACAGATGGCGGTGCATTATAAAAAACAAACTGTTTCAAGGCCATGAGCACGACCCTCAGTAATGAGGAAACCGACGCAAGGATGGGGAGCTAGCCAACGTCAACCTTTCTTGAGAATGGAAGGTATGAGATTGGCAAAGCAGGCTAGAAATTAATCGTAGGCGGTTTGTGTTAGAGAATAAGAAGAATAAGCCGAGAATTACAACTATATAAAAGCTGTTCCAGCTGGATAGGGCATGTGGTTGGGGCTGATGCGTACGAAAATATTTTTCACAAACACGAAATACAATGCTTTAATACTTAAAATAGTTTCACTAATAGCTCTAAAGAGTTACGTCAAAATAGCATGTGTATGTTCAGTTTAGTGTTACGCTTTTTCATTTTTATTACTTTTGAAAACAGATGTTAGCATACCCTTTGATGGTGGAGTATCACCGTCGCTTGTGGCCTGTCGACAATGCCATAGACGCAGCGAAGACGCGACATACCAACGCCATTCCTTAGATTTCGTACCAGATTAAAGAAAATACGGTACCTAAAGATAATTTGTTATTCGCCGAATAACTATCCGGTAATATTACATTATTAGATAACCTCCGCCAAAGAGGAAACAATATGAGATGTGTATTTCGTTTACTTAAGATCAAAGATTCCAAATAATATATGTGGAGTACATATCCTTATGTTTTTTTTTTCCTACCTAAGCTGGTAGCCTTCAGAGGCTATTCCAGCGTAACCTTAACTAGTAGGTGAGCTCACGGGGCTCAAACCTGACGACGTTGCTAACACGAACCCTTGCAAGGGCCGTGCTTCGCCGAATCTACCACCGGATCGGAAACACAACCCACTGAGAAGATCCGGCGAGAAACTCAGTGGGCTGTGTCTGAGGGTTACTTATGTATAGGAAACGTTAAAGGTACACGCTGTTTCAATATTATGAAGTCTCGAGGAATTTGCTTTTATTTTTCTTTCAAATCGTCATCGATGACGCCAATATACTAAACGAGTGTACCGAAATATGATAGTAGTAGAAGTCACACTCTAATGATGTCGTAAATCTTAAGAAGTCGTTATTTGTCACTCGCTGAAAATACGGATCACGCACACACTTTAGTACGACGTAACCGAAAAAGAGAATTGGCGTGGCATTTGTAATTGTCATTTTGGGATAGACATTGAAGTTTCTTGAACTAGAAAAATTCTGCCTTTGCTAATACCAAACTAGTTTGATAGTACCCAAACCGGTGTTATAACGTAATATGAGCCCGCGTGGCTAAGTAACACTAGTGGTTCAGTTTCTGCGGCAAAGCAGTCTTGTGTTCTGTATTAAACAATGAAATAGTCACTATACATTTTAACATTGCATCGGTAGGTAACATTTACATTGTAATGTCCCATTTAACACCAGATAAAACAGGATGGTACTCCGTTATAGCGCAAAAACAAAACAAAAATATACATAAATAGAAACAAAGAAACTATGAGATTAAAATAGAAGTGTTATTCTATCATAGTTGTATTTTTTTTTAATAATCACTGAACGTTAACCGATTTATTTCGTTGTTTTTTTATTATTGTTCTCAATGACACGTATGGTTTCTGTTAGGTAATTTCGTATGTATAAGTGTAGTTCTATTAGAATCCTATAGCAATCACGGTCTGCGAAAAGAATCGTACAAAATAGTAATTATGTCTACTAAGCAACAAACAATGCAAACGAAATAACTCATAAATAATATGTAATAGATGATTTTACAACGCCCGTGACAGCTGGCAGATGCTCACGTGCTGACTATAGTCAACGAGACGGGCATAACTCCAAAAACCTTGGCCAAGTTTATTATTTATACATGTTTTCATTTTAATAATATGTCACATTGTAACTATTGACTACTAACACATGATTCTGAATTAGTCATAAGTAATAGGTGTTTACTTATGTAGTTGCCATTTTACAATAGGTACTGGCAATTTGAAACGTAGTTTCTGTGCTAGGTATCGTATAGCCGTCAATATATTCTGAATTCAAACGAATCTATACTAATATTATAAAGCTGAAGAGTTTGTTTGTTTGAACGCGCTAATATCAGGAACTACTGGTCCGATTTGAAAAATTCGTTCAGTGTTAGATAACCCATTTATGAGGAAGGCTATAGGCTATATATAACACCACGCTAAGACCAATACAACCGGAGCACCAATAAAAAATGTTTCAAAATCGGGTTTTTTCTTTTCTTTTGAGAGCTTCCGCTGCGTGCGCTGCCGAAACGGTTAGTTTCGCTAAAATAATATATGACAGAATGATTCCCCTTTAAGAGATCTAAAAAAAAGTCCGCGACAGCATGTCTATATATAATATATGTTAAGGTTGGCTCACTATAACATTTTTATGCTAACCAAATTTGTTCTAAAATAAAGCATTCTTTGTAAACGATTCCACGCGGACGAAGTGGCGGGCATAAGCTAGTTTTATTATAAAAATGTGGAATTCAATTATGGAATTAGAATTCCGTCGCGGTAGCAATGCCGCACAAACATCTCGCAACATTAATGATTTGTACTGATTGAACCTTTGATTATATACACGTGTATATAACGTAACGTGTATATAATCAAAGGATTGAACACTACGAACGAATGCACAACGTATTGTTGTTTGAATGCCTCCGACATAGAAAATTTTATCTAACAAATGATCCCCGTGGAAGCCCTAAAACTAAAGTTAAACGAATTAAAGGCGATAGTGAAAGATGACGATGATATTATATCTACCGCTGAGTTAACAGCAGCTTTCAAAGTTAGCATCAAAGCAATATTGGTTCATATGCGTCAAATCGACAAGGTAAAAAAACTTGGTCAGTTAGTGCCGGACGAAGGTGGACGAGCGCGTTAAAGTTTTTTTTTTTTTTTTATTGCCCTTGTAGGCAGACGAGCATACGGCCCACCTGATGGTGAGTGGTTACCGTCGCCCATGGACTTCAGCAATGCCAGGGGCACAGCCAAGCCGCTGCCTACCGCTTAATACTCTCCACAAGCCTCGTTTGAAGAAGGACATGTCATAGCGCTCAGGAAACACCGTGGAGGGGAGCTCATTCCATAGCCGGATGGTACGTGGCAAAAAAGATCTCTGGAAAGTATTCCTTGCGTTGTTTAATAGACACTAAAATGAAAGGATTTTAAACCGCTCTATGACTTGCGATGAAAATTTGACTCTAAGCTAATAATAGTAAGCGTCCATATTGGTTAGACCCTGGCTCAGAGCCTGGGCAAAATCTCAAACGAAAACATACCCCTAACAATATCATGGTCACGTTCGGTCTCTAGTGCTGGTATAATCATATGACATGTAATTCAAATTGACAAACGCACCTTGATTTTAACAAACTCGGTCTGCTGTTCATTTCCACCATACGAAGTTAGATTTTGCCCCACCTACCCGAAACACATTCCTGCTTCACGGCAGAAATAGGTAGGGTGGTGGTACCTACCCGTGCGAATTCACAAGAGGTCCTACCACCAGTAAATAGTGTAATTGTAAATTGACGTCGCAATTGTTTCTTTTGAGTCAGAGCAGTCTAACTCTTTCACAACCCCGCAATATTACAGTAGCCAGTTATTTTGCTGTAACGTTACGTCCATGAGCGACCACTGGTAGCGGTGACCACTGACTTTCAAGTATGACCATATTATGCTCGTCTGCGTACAATGGTAGAAAAAAAACAAAGTGATGGTGGCATTATTAGCTACGCATTTTTTTTCTTTTTAAAATCGCCGTTTTAAATATACCTAACTCGTTCAGTCTATACAGATTTAGTTAGACAATATTCTAGTAGTTTTATGTTTAAGAAACATATCTTAAGCTAAATCTGAATAATTAAGCATAATCTAATAATTAAGCATAATCTAAAAAAATTGAGTCAACATCATACATACGAGTATTATTGTTAGTATAACTCCACGATGACCTGGAGCTTGACTCAGTCAGTAAGTATCTACAGTCGGCATCATTGCGCCACTTTGAGAAGACGGCACGACATAAGAACCTTCCTGTCGTGGTCGCTGGGAAATACATACCCGATCCTGTAGACCGAATGGTAAATAGTCGACGTCGCCCAAAACACGTCATTACGGATCCTCCTGATCCATTAACGGTGCTTTTAGATACCTCAAGCACCGGTCACCTTCCTCGTCGAACCCGTCGCATGCGACGAAGGGCCCGACGAGCGAATTAACCCACAGACACAGCCCACTGAGTTTCTCGCCGGATCTTCTCAGTGGGTCGGGATTCGATCCGGTGGTAGATTCTGCGAAGCACTACTTTTGCTAGGGCCCCGTGAGCTCACCTACATGTTAGGGCCAAGCTGAAATAGCCTCTAAAGGCTATCAGCATAGGTAGGAAAAAAAAAAGTTTGTGTAAGATCATTTCCAGTTTTCGTGTTTCAACATTTGACATTGATAATAATACTATAACGCTGATTGATGATACCTGCTGGGCATTGTAAAAGTTGGTAAACGTTTTGTTTTTAACATTAACGCGTAAACTCTAAATCGCTGTTTTGCATGTTCACGAGTCGATATTTTAACGAAATCGCCTCGGTAATCTAATAATGATTATATTCCCGTTGCGAAACTTATTCGCGAAATCTTCAAAAGAATACAAACAAAGGGGGACAGAAGTAGGTCAAGTAAGTGTTTACCCGAATAATACAATTTACTTGTTTATGTGACTGAGTGTGCTCTGCGTGGGTAAACACTACGTAAGCCACTAAACAACCGACCTTAGTATAATACAACGTTTCCCTCGATATAACATTTTCTAATTTAGAAAAGTACATAACAGTCTGATATGCAATTTTAAGAACACTAAAAGTATAATGTCGAATTTACTTTTCCCGTTAATCGGTTTATACGAATTCGTGTGTACTTTAAGGGATACTACATGATGATCGTTTTTTTTTTTTGATAACTCCATCTTGTTATATCTTTATAGGGCTAGTTGCCCTGAATTAAGAAAAATAGTTTTATTATTCGCCAATAGATGTCGGGAAGAGTTGATTATTGAAAACACGAATAAAACAACATTTTTTGAAAATAAAACGTAGCTAGATCGATTTATCGCCCCCGAAATCCTCTGTATACTAAATTTTATGAAAATCGTTGGAGCCGTTGCCGAGATTCAGATTATATATATATATATATATATATATATATATATATATATACAAGAATTGTTCGTTTAAAGGTATAAGATTAATCGATTATTAAAGATTATCTTATAAATAGTCGCATCGGAAAAAAATATAATTGAAATTTGTTTATGAAAATTCAAAATTATTGATTCTTTATAGATGACCTTATGCTGATCGTATCGAGAATTAATGGGTGACCCGCAATTAAGATAAATCTAGCAACACCTCATCCATCTGTTATCGGGCCGCCAAAAAGAATACGTTCGCTATCGAACCGATGACGTGTGATTTGGCTTTGAAATGGAAATTATTTAAAAAAAAAAATTATTTGCCCCGCTAACGAACATTCATCTAATGATAACTTCTAATGACAATGAGATCTGTGACAGCATTAACGTTGTCTATAAACTCCGGCAACCACTATATATTGGACTAGCGACCCGCCCTCGCTTCGCTTCGGAAACATTAAAACACACATGAAACCAAAAAAATAAAATATTTTTTTTTTTTAAAAAAAGTAGCCTATGTTCATCAGGGACAATGTCGGCTTCTAATGGAAAAAGAATTTTTCAAATCGGTCCAGTAGTTTCGGAGCCTATTCGAAACAAACAAACAAACAAATCTTTCCTCTTTATAATATTAGTATAGATGGTCAAATGTATCTTAATGGACGGTTTTACCAGTAACTACAATTTCACCTTAAAAAATTTCGATAAAAAAAAGATGTGTGATGTCGTAGGACACCGGATAGGAACGAAGTCCCATATAAAAAAAAAAAAGAATTACGAGAAAACAATCGAGCGGTGAAATATCGCTGTGCGGAAAACAAGGCCTTATTCCACGGACTTTTTCTTACGGTTTTTACTATCACATGTTTTTCAGTACGGTCGCGCAGCAAAATCCCTGTCTCCTCCAAGCCTGCCGTAAGGAACTTCGTTCCAAAAAAAATATTCAAATAAGTACCAATGGCTGCAAAATAGTTCACGGATAGTGCAGTAAAATTGTAGAAATCTATGGTTAACGCCATCTGTATTATTAAAACTTGCCTAGTTTATTATCGTCCGTTGACAAAATATAATTAATATTGCTTGCAACGCCATCTAGTTCATTTTTATTAAGTTGTATTAAAAGGAATAAAGAGCATAAGGTATCTCTATATTAATACGTGAAGCAAAAACTTTATATCCCTTTTTACGAAAATTGCGCGGACGAAGGAGTATGAAATTTTCCACACTTATAGAGAATATCGAGAAGAAGTGCACAATGCTAATATTTTTTTCAAATAATGCCTTAAAGATACATTAAATCAACAAAGAAAACATTACACACACTACATATCATATAGACGCACACACGCATGCATACTATTTAAGTATTGCAAACTTTTGTTCTTGACGTCTGTTGTCAAATTGGGAATAGATTAAATATTGTTTGTCTTTATTAATATTTTGTATAGTGTAGTCTTGGCGAAATTTGTGATTATAGAAGTATGAAATACAATCGTAATAGTGTACAAACTTACAATTCCAATTAATTATAGTCGAATTTCGACTACTGCGGGACCACTAGTTATTGAAATTCTGCAGTTGTTCATTTAAAAGATGTTAAACGTTGAAATATTTGTATTTAAAAAAAATAGTCTGGTTCGAATTTATTAATATTTATATAAATTTCCATAGGAAATAAATAAACAGGCGTTGAATTAGTCACCCTAAAATTCCTATATCGTATTACAGAACAGTTGAGTAAAAACAATACAAGTCTAGTCAACGTCCTAATATTCTCGAGAGGCATCTCCTCATACATATTTAACTCTCATGAATAAATATTGAATATATCCCACAAGAAAGGTAGTGCTTGCAGTAAAATTTGAATATTACCACAATACAACCATTATTATCTTTTACGGTACACAAAATATCATTTTGCGCACTTCATTTTTCAATTTTAATCTACAGAATGTATATTTTTAAATAAGAAATATATGTTGAACGATTTACGAATACATTCACGATTGCAATATAAGTTATACCTACTAATGGAATATTTACTGAAATTATTGTCCATCGCATTAATGCATGAGAAAATTAAAATATACCGAACAAAGGACTGAAACAAATTTCATTTACATAAAAATCCCTTAACTGGAATACTGAAGTAGGAAGTTGACTAAACGAGACACGGTTCTGTGCTTAGAATCATTTGATTGTATAAAACGATCGCGATGTTTAATTTGTTTTTCTTTTTTCATAAAGAAAACACATTTCTGTGGAGCGTGTCGCAAAATAAAAATCTCATAGCAACAGCACCAAAATATAAAAAAACAATAAAAGATATGATTCGCGAAACGGTATACAGGAGCGTTTTATTAGTGAAAACAAAAACCAGATTGTATAAAAATTTTCTAACTTCAAATGTCAGAATACTAGTGCAGTCGTATTTCGGAGATTCGGAGGTATGCAGGAAACTAGGAACGCGGCATGGTCTCAGTTTTTCGTGAAAGTGATAATTGCCTGAATAAGACGATTGAAGAAATAAACATCTTTTCAAATCTGAAAAATATTATGAAGCGAATCTCTATAAACAGCTAAGCTGTAACTCCGAATCGAATCAGAGTTGATTGAACAAAAGACGACTAGTGTATCGAGAAAAGTTCAAAACAATGACATTACATTTGTTTGTCCTATCACGCGTCACTGAATAACAAACAAACGTGAAACATTAATAGGGTCGTACCTCTAGAGGTTTAACACAATATAAACTTATCAAACGAACTGGTCATTTAAAGTTGAGTTACTAGTACTGCTTAAAACTTTGAGATTACGCTAGTATCGTTCATGGAAATTCGACCAATTTGAATAGAAGAATCAAGCGTGAATGTATTATTACTTGTAATGCGTA
Source organism: Bombyx mandarina (assembly GCF_030267445.1). Classification (NCBI taxonomy): domain Eukaryota; kingdom Metazoa; phylum Arthropoda; class Insecta; order Lepidoptera; family Bombycidae; genus Bombyx; species Bombyx mandarina. Next base: position 10,451,353 of record NC_143228.1, read on the forward strand.
AATTTCCTGAAGACATCAGCTTTTTGTTCGGGAAAGTTCATGAGTCTGTTAGAATTATATTGATATTTACAAAATTCTTCATAATAAACCAGGTTTCTCTCTATCTAGATTCCGAAGTAAGATACAATTAAAAATGTTAGCACATTATTTAACGTGTTTGGCAAAGACTTCCCTTATTTATATTTCCATCACTTGGGTACTAATTTGTAAGTACATATCTACATATGATAATATTTTTTATTGTTTAGATGGGTAGACTAGCTCACAGCCCATTTGATCAGCGGAGCCCATAGACATCTACAACGTAAATGCCGCCATCCACCTTGAGATATAAGTTCTAAGGTCTCAGTATGTTACAACGGCTGCCCCACCCTTCAAACCGAAAAGCATTACTGCTTCACGGCACAAATAGGCAGGGTGGTGGTACCCACCCGCGCGGACTCACAAGAGGTCCTACCACCAGTACTACATGCCATACATACAGTACTACATGAGTTTCAATATTAGTGATAGATGTGTAGAAAAAATCATGTTGTTGTTTTATTCTATAACTACTTATCGACAATAGAACGTCTGTTTGAGTTTATCAATGCATTGAATGTATATATAGCAGTATCTTCAGTAACTTATTATAATCAGTAAATAGTTACCTATATCTTAAAAAAAAAATTGAAGTTATTTTACTCCTCCCTTTCCAATAATCTATACTTCTATACTAATATTATAAAGAGGAAAGATTTGTTTGTTTGTTTGTTTCGAATAGGCTCCGAAACTACTGGACCGATTTGAAAAATTATTTTTCCATTAAAAGCCGACATTGTCCCTGATGAACATAGGCTACTTTTATTTTATTTTATTTTTTATTTTATTTTTTGGTTTCATGTGTGTTTTAATGTTTCCGAAGCGAACCGAGGGCGGGTCGCTATTAATACTAAAATTATAATCAAAGTTTCTATGTTTGCGTATTAACAGGATGGTTCATTGTAAGCATTTGTCGGAATTATGTTTTGTAAGCGCTTTCATTTTACTTGCCACTTACACTTACAATTTAATTTATTTATTAGTAATGTGTGTGAATTTGTAGGCACTACGACATTAATATGTTAAAAGTAATTTTTTTTTATATTATTCGTCGATTGTTTTAGTTATTCAAAGGCATTTTCTTCAAATTCAAAGCAATTTTCGAAATGCGATGTCAAAAACCCCTCAACAGTCTAAAGCGCATTTGAAAGCGTGGGTGGTTTTTGATGAATTTCAAAATCTAATTGTCTAGACGCAGTAGGAGTGATCGTATTAAATTAACTTTACCAATCAAAAACAACCTGTACGACCTCTATTAATTTGCTTTAAAATACCTGGTGTTTATTTACTTGAAGCATTAAGAAGTTAAATTAGTGGTCCATTAGGAATTTGATACGATTCTAAGAAATCTCAATTTATTCAAAGAAGGGTTTCGCTAATAGAATTGGAACATTAAAAACAATATTCACTTTTATTTTGTTACTAGCGACCCGCCCTCGCTTCGCTTCGGAAACTGTAATTTATTATTGATTTCTCCACCATTTAATGGATGATAATATACATATAAACCTTTCTCTTCAAGAACTCTATCTATTAAAAAAAACCGCATCAAAATCCGTTGCGTAGTTTTAAAGATTTAAGCATACATAGGGATATAGGGACAGAGAAAGCGACTTTGTTTTATACTATGTAGTGATTAACGCTTAGCTCTAGTCTAATGTAATTAATATTTGAACCTCGCGATAGCAAGCAATAACTTGGTTCTTTATTTACAGTCACGGAGAAGACCTGATTGTGACACCCTTCGCGCAAGTCCTGGCGAGCCTGCGTAGCGTCCGCAACAACTTTTTGTGTCTCACCAACGTGCCAGCTTCCAAGTAAGTCTGTTATAATTTTACAACAAATATGAGCCTCGTTTAAAATATTTGATTTTTAATCAAATCTAAAAACAAGTATCTTAGTAATCAAGTATCTTGTTTTTTTTAAATCGATTAAAGTGGAAGTAAAAGAATAAAATGGTTGTAAAAAAGGTACACAAACATATTTTTTTTTTATATGACGGTCATATTTCACGTTGCCTTCGACTGATCCTCAATTTATAGAGCTATCAGAAAAAACAACAGCCCTGTGTCTTTTAATAGAGCCTGCTACTACTGGACTATGTTAATCCAGTGAATTTCACGCCGGATCTTCTCAGTGGGTCGCGATTCAGATCCGGTGGTAGATTCAGCGAAGCATTGCTCTTAGGCTCTGCTGCTAGGGCAGATTTTAGCAAAAGCTTTCAGGCTGAACCGCGTGAGCTCGCCCACCGGCCAAGGCTTAGCCAGAATAGCCTCTGGAGGCTACTGGCTGATAGATAGACAAAAGAAAAAAAAACTGAACTATTAACAACAAAGTCAAAATTATCACTTTAGTTTAGGATTATCACTTTAGCAATGTACGTATACTTCATTTAGCTAAGTTCATCTATTCACTCCTGGCTTCTCATAGTTTTTGATAACCGACTTCCGAAACCGAAAGAGGAAAAGGTTATCAATTGGACATTTTTTTTATTTGTATGTTAGCTTAGAACTTCTAATTATACCGATTGTGATGATTTTTTTTTGTATTTGAATGCTGTTTCTTTTGATTCTATCTGACCAGTACCTTAATATATTTAATTGATTTCGACTACATTTTATGGTGTGGGTGGTTTTCTTTTTTGTATATTTTGTTTCTTAATACATAAATTAGAATTCCACGTCTCTTAGCATATTAGTGTTTAGTGCTAGGAAAAAAATACTAATTGTAAAACTTAAGGCATAATCGACTTAATATCACTGATTTTTGCTAGTTAAAATTCTCGAAACTCGAAACTCGATATGTAGGTATATGTGTGCACGTGCGCAGTCAAACGAAAAATGCGTAAGATGTGGAATGTTGAAATTATACGCTCGTCGAAATACTGCAAGCATGCTATTGATAGTTTACGATTGAGTGATTAGGTCGATTATATGAATATGTTTTCAGTTTCTGTAATGCGTATTCACGAATGCTCATCAATGATAACCTCTAAGAAGTGGCTACCTATACGTTGTTCGAGAGCACTGGCAATGGCCAACTTTAATCAGTTGTTATTGTTGTAAACAATATACTAAAAAATAAGTAATTTTACGTCATGAATGTTGAATATTCAGACGCAGCCGTTATTTTACGACTGTGCCGTGACAACAAATTGTCGTTAATTATCAACTACCGCAATTTCAAATTAACCTTTTAAAATTAAAACAACCATCAATACTTACCTCGTAAATATCAATGAAATGGCAATTAAATTATACCTTAAAATTATTACTCAAGAATGCAGATGTGTGGCATTCTTGAAATGTCATCCAATACAATGTGTCATTTATCAACTAACAGTTCACGATATCCGTATCTCTTACGCAGTCAATGCTTTCGTCATAGTTTACAATATTATGCGCATGCGCAATACCAAGGTCAACGTTCAGCTGCGATCAATAAAATGGATGCGGTATCTGAGTTTGCTCACGTTGTTGTCAAGTTACATAATTTGTACATGAATATATTATTATTGTTTGGCTAACATTTCCTTTTAAGTGACTTTTACTTGACTTTTCCTACTCTTTCGTCACATTGAAAATATAATTTTCATGTATTTTTGTCCAATGTATCTACTAATGTACCTTCCCCAAAGCCCACTAAGCCATTTGTCACTCTCATAGAACATGATTATTTAAAAAAATGTATTTACACATTTTTGTATATATTATATAAAAATATATAACTCTAACACATAGAAATAAATATTAGTATACTACCAGCATTTTCATTCAGCGAAATTATTAATATTAGTACCCTAGCTATAAATTAACTGATAAATAAAGTTATCGGAGTATGTACGATTAAAAGCTTTCGACGCGTAGATAGATATGTTCGATATGATGGGAAAGCTCCAGCTGTACACGTTTTCCGCTTTCCACGAAAAAAACACTAAATTACAAAAGATAAGGTGAACGTAAAGTAAAAATTCCACAAGCATGTATGGCTTGAAGTGGGCTATTCATATAACCATATTAAATGCTACAATGTTAAATATGTTATTATATTACCTATGGATAAAGTAATAAGAAAAATCATACTAGTGAATTCAATGTGGTACCTACTCAATAGTTCCATCCTTAGAACTAACGAATTATAAATAGAGTAAAATGAATATCTATTTAAAAAAATCAGACGTACTGCAGGTCATCATTTCGTTGCTAATATAAAATCGATAAACAATGCAGTCTGTAGTTGAGCAGACTCAAGTCACGTCCACATATTAACGACTCCGCGTGACCGCGACGTAGTTTATGACGTAGTACAGCGTCGCATTATTTTCGTGGCCGATGACAAAATTGTAACGAGCACGCGATCATTGAATCATGCGCTCGGGCTAACGGCCCGGAACCACCCACCCTTTTACAAAAAGCATGTGATATTCACTAATAAACATATTGAGTGCTGGCGGCTGCAAATATCACTCACGAAGATGTGAATATCATCAAAATATCGATTCTTACTTTGTTGAGTTGAGAATGGTCATGAGATACCACCTATATGAAGTATTCCTATCAAAAGTATCGATAGCTACTTATGTCGATACTTCTGCTAAGTAAATTGAATTTTAATTTAATTTAGAATTTACTAAATTTGTGTTTTTAGTTTTTAGAATTATCTCCAATTGGAATGGTATTAATTAACATTAAACATGAAATCATGAATGTTACGTTTCGCAGGCAGGGATAGAAGGGCAGGGCAATATCATTAACAAAGACAGTTAGGTACTCATTACTTTGATATCTGAGGCTTGCTTTGTTATTCGAATAAGTATCGAATGAATAATCCAATTCTAAAAGTACTCGATATCGAAACAAGACATTGAAATGTTTCTTATATCGAATAATCCCAACGCCCACATCTCATTTGGTTTTTCTTGATTGGACGTTAAGCGCGTACTAATTTTCAATTCTATCGAAACTTCCTCTGTCGTGTATTAATCACGAAAAAGACTGGTTGCGGTGAAAGCAAAGCGGGCATTGTCATTACGGTTTATTCCGTTTAGAACAAAAACATTATCTCCGAGAATGTCGTGTGATTTTAATTTCTCAGAATCTAAGGCATTCCATAGTGACAACGTGGTTGATTAATTTAAAAAATAATGATGAACACACTTTATGAAAGATAAAACAACAATGAACACGTAATATGTACATAGCCACATAGTTTGATATCGTTACCTTCAATCAGACTTTTTAGTTACACTCATATTTGAATAATAATATTCTATTATATTTAAAATAATAAACCGCGAAAATCGCCTATAGACGAAATGAAAATTAATGATTCTGTCTAACAAACGACTAGTCGTGAGCAACCACAGTAAGATCGATTGCGTATCTGATTGCTTTAGATAAGAACGCAACCTTACGCCTCACTTGAGATTTGGTTTTTGTTTACGGTACACAAAGACGTGACAGAGATCGAAGTTCAACAATTGTATTGTATAAAGATTTTTCTAAAGAAGAGATGTTATAATGATGGTACCTATTCTTGCGAACTGATAATACTTTATACTACTAGTACTTACCTATTATTAGGTAGAGTGTGCTTTGTGCGAGTTTTTTAACGTTCTCGATAGCGTAAAAGTTAACTCAATTTTGTATGCAGTTGGAACATTGCCCCTAACGGGAAACGTAGGCAAACGATCCCATTCCTTACAAATGAGTCGACTATTATCAAAGCCGGCAATCTGACTTTTGGACAATGATTGGTAAATCAGAAAAACGAATTATTGACTTTGTATTCCATTGGCAGTCACAAAACTCTTCGGAACGACATCTTAGATAAATAACAGGTTAAGTATTAACCTTTATTTAATGCAGGTTTTGAACCGTATTCTTTGAAGGAGACGATTATATTCAAATCAATCTGTATTGACATATCAATAAAATTTTTTTGTCCAAATGCACAGATTGCCACCTTTGATAATAGACGACTCAAATATGAGCTAACTTTTACGCTATCGAGAACGTTAAAAAACTCGCACTAAGCACACAGTATATTATTCGGGCACCATGTAAATGTATTAGGTATATACCCGTGCTATTAAATACTTTCTAAAACTTAAGCCAGCAGATTTATTATAATTTCTTTAACAGCATGTAAAACCTGCAAATATTGTGAGGTGAACAAAGGGAAAATCTTAAGTTGTCGACATCTTGAAAGGAACAAGTATCGCGCTTGCGTCCCAAACAGGCGAGCACTTGAGCCTTTGATGTCTCAAGTTCAGTAAGCCTCAAAAAATTGAGCGGGTAGCCGTATAACACACGTGAAATAAAATAATAAACATGTTGTTGTACTATGATTGATGATTTACCAATTTGTTTTTATTTTTCTCTCATCCATACCGACGTTAGCAAACTAGCATGCACTTGATATTATTATTATACAATCGTAAATCCAGTAATGCTCCGCTGTGACTCTCTTTCTCTCTCTTTTCTCTTCTTCAACCCGTGTCCACTTAATGCTGAGTGTAGGTCTCTTCGAATGCACCTCATCTCTTGTCTCTTGTCTTTCGCATCCAGTCCCTACCAACCTCTTTGATCAGGTCATCAATCCACCTCGTTGCCTATCTGCCCACGTTACGACTACTGTTAATTAAATGAAAAACACCGATAACCTGAAACTTCTCGCGCCACCTATCGTACGTTGATGGTACTACGACGAAACCTTTCCTAGAGCGTCAAGAACTATTGTTCTAAGTTTCATAACAATGGACAAATATACGAAAATTTACTTTATGTGTGCTTATGAATAAACTTCACAGATTATCTTATAGTCACGATAGGTCAGAAGATAATAGTCGATCCCACATTAAGAGACCAGTCTTCTGATGTTTTCGTTACTTTTTGTACATACTAGTCAGACTAAGCAGGTATTTGACTAAAAAT